>NC_092275.1:19496489-19611489 GCF_036320965.1 Panulirus ornatus
GCTGACGTGTGGAAGTGGCCAGGAGACAACACACTGACGTGGGGACGTGGCCAGGAGACACACTGATGAGGGGACTTTACTGACTTGCGGATCGTGGAGACTTGACTTTACTCATTCGTGTATGTTGGCAACTTTTTATTGCGAGACTTTACTGATTCGTGGATGCTGGGAACTTTCTTTTTCTTCAGACTCTCTCTCTCTCTCTCTCTCTCTCTCTCTCTCTCTCTCTCTCTCTCTCTCTCTCTCTCTCTCTCTCTCTCTCTCTCTCTTCACATCTTGAACGACCCTTAAGTTCACCATTGTTGTGTGCAAAAGGCTTTCATTCATCTGTTTTCTTTTCATGGAACAAGGAAACATGTTTATGCACTATACAGTCACATGAATCATGGACAAGTTCTTTTTTGCATATTCCACAGAGGACGTCGTGTGTAGTTGGGTGGGGTCTATCCTCACCTGGTACCTTTAAGTCATCCGTTCACTTAGTATCTTTAAGTCATCCCTTCACTTGGTATCTTTATGTCGCTCCTTCACTTGGTGGCTTTAAGTCATCCCTTCACTTGGTGGCTTTAAGTCATCCCTTCACATGGCATCTTTAAGTCATCCCTTCACTTGGCATCTTTAAGTCATCCCTTCACTTGGCATCTTTAAGTCATCCCTTCACTTGGCATTTTTAAGTCATCCCCTTATTGGTATCTTTAAGTCATCCTTGACATATACCCTAATCTATATATCCGTTTTATCGAGTAGCGCTTAAGGGAGGATGAACAGCTGGGTTAACTGTGGACAGGCTGCCGTGGCAAGGATTCGAACCATGGTATTCTTGAGCATTTCCCCTCCTAAGACACATTCCTTCAGGGAAACTGAGGCTCCTTAATCCTTCCTTCACTTGAGGATAAACTCCTTTATATACAGCATGGCAAAGTTTCAAAAGAAGTGTCGTAGTAAAAGTTCATGAGATGAGGCCCCACGAGCACAGAACTTCCTCCCTCTGGAGTCCAAATAGGTAATTACACACACACACACACACACACACATACACACACACACACACACACACATTTTATCCACCAGCCTCAAGGGGAGGCTGAACACCTAGGTTGAATGTAGGTGAAGAGCCACGCCCAGGATTCGAACTCAAGCGAACCCGTACAGGAATCATAGACAGCTGCTCTAACCACTACATCACGGAAGCCCTTAAGCCCTTGTGTGTGTGTGTGTCTGTGTGTGTGTGTGTGTGTGTGTGTGTGTGTGTGTGTGTGTGTGTGTGTGTCAATGGCGTGAGTATACATGTGGGCATCTCCTGTGCCACGGAGGAGCCCCTACTCCAGGTGGAGGTGCTGTTATCCCAGCAGCCAGACAACCCTTAGGGGCACCACTCAGTCTTGGCAGACTCTCCACCCTCCATGTGGGGAGAGTCCACGACTCCCTGGAGGCCTCCCGAGCACTCCAGCGATAGGTCATGCATAACGAAGGCACGTCTTTTTGGGTGGTGGGTGGGTCAGATTTATGGAATCTGGATCGAGGGACCTCCGTGCACCTTCGACAACTACACCTGGAGAGGTGGCTTTCCTTACTCCTGTCTACCAACGACGCCTCCTCGATATTCGACAGCGTAGTGGCTCTCTCTCTCTCTCTCTCTCTCTCTCTCTCTCTCTCTCTCTCTCTCTCTCTCTCTCTCTCTCTCTCTCTCTCTCTCATCGTCCTCTTACGTGACGAGGATCCGGGGCCCAGCGTGTCACCAGCCTCCAGTGGAACAGGACGGGTCCAGTGTTTAGCCATTCCGTCTGTGCCTCAGAGCCGAGAGGCGACTAGGACAGAAATTCCCTGATATTGTCTCCTGGGGAGGGATAGCGCCTCGGGGGAAGAGCCTCAGGGAAAGGGGGGAAGAGCTGAAGGAGGAGTGGGAGGGCGGACGGGGGAAAGGTTTGATAATGTAGGTATCGGTAGAGGATGGAGATGAATAGAGGTTTTGGAAGATTTATCACAGGGGTCTATTATCATTCTACCTTTTGTCAGAGGAGATCTTGGATCCTTGCTGTTATCTCGCGATGCATCAAGATGACCCTAGACCACTGCTGTTATCTCAGAACACGGAAGAAAGTGATCTTGGATCCCTGCTGTTATCTCGATACACAGAATAGAGTAATCCGAGATCCTTGCTGTTATCTCAGTACACAGCACAGAGAGATCGGAGATCACCGCTGTTATCACAGCACACACCAGAGAATAATCTTTCACCCTTGTTATCTACCCTATGACACAACACAGAGTGACCACAGACCCATGTTAACTCAAAATGAGAGATGTAAGGTCGATCTCTGTCGTGCCCTAACTCGCAGTACATCATCATACGACCTTCGATTCTCTTTCAGCACTTCAGACCAACACCACCAGGGCCCAACCATGGCTTTCGAGCTGAGGGGAACTGCTGGGCTTCCGTCACCTACATCCATGGCTCTCCCTCCCTCCCTGAGACCTTGGACTCAAACTGACAGATGTCTTCCTTCCTTTCCTCCGCCAAAAAGGTTCCTCTCTCCCTGTTGAGCACTTCTGGGCCTCCTGCCTTCTCTGTCCTGCCTCCTCTTCCGTTTTGTAACTTGTTATACTTTCCGTCTTTCCCTTCCCTCTCCCTATCGCGCCTCCCAACCCTCCAGTTAGCTTTCCATCGTCTGATCCCATCAGTCTTCACCTGACACAGCGGGGGGCCACGGCCGAGCTACCAGCCTTAATGAAGTTTGGAAGATTTTTTGACAACCCATCAACATCAGAAGGTAATGAGGAGACTGCCATCTACAGGATCGCTCCAACATCAACTCATAAGCTGAGCAGCTTCTCTTTCCCTCTCACTAATCCATAAGCCGAAGGGGGCTAATAAACTTTCGAGACGTTGTAACATGCTTAAGCAGGGAAGTCTACGAAATACTTCGCGATATTTGCACAGATTAGCAGTGAGCTTAAAATCGCATTGTGTTGTGTTCACTGCAACACAAGTTTTCGTCATCGTTTAAGAGCGTTGCGCTGGTGGCGATTAAACAGAAGGTAAATCTGCCTCTTAAGTGATCTTACTACAATAAGTGGATACATGCCAGGGGATCCAACTCAATCACTGCAAGCCTTTGCTAAATACACGTCAAGGGCCCTACAAGCCAACTCAATCACCGCAGGCCTTGGCCAAGTGCACATTAAGGGTCCTACAAGCCAACTCAGTCACTGCAGGCCTTTGCCAAGTACACGTCGAAGGCCCTACAAGCCAACTCAATTACTGCAGGCCCTTGCCAGGTATATATTAAGGTCACACGGGGCAGCTCAGCCAATACAACCTTCGGCCAGGGTCCATAGAAGGGGTTCCTCCTCAGGCCAACACAGCCACCACAACGTTCAGCCAGGGCCATGGAAAGGGCCACAGAAGTCAGCTCAGCCATTGCAACCTTCGACCAGTGTCATGTGAGGTGCCAGACAGGCCAGCTCAGCCACTCACAATTCTCAGCCAGAGTTATGGGAACGTGTAAATCAGTTAGCTCTGCTAATGTAACCTTCGGCTAGGGCCTCGTGAAATGTAACTCAGGCTAGCTCAGGCAACAGAACTCTCGATCAGAGCCATACAGTGGCTCCACAGGCTAGCTTAGCCAATGAACCCTCGACCAGGCCCATAAAAGGGGCTCCACAGGCTAGCTCAACCAATAGAACACTCGAACAGGGTCATAGAAGGGGCTACATAAGTTAGCTCAGCCAACAGAACCCTCGACCAGTGCCATAGAAGGGGCTACACAGGGTAGCTCTCCCAATAGAACCCTCGACCAGGGCCACAGAAGTGGCTACACAGGCTAGCTCAGCCAACAGAACCCTAGACCAGTGCCATAGAAGGGGCTACACAGGGAAGCTCTCCCAATAGAACCCTCGACCAGGGCCACAGAAGTGGCTACACAGGCTAGCTCAGCCAACAGAATCCTCGACCAGTGCCATAGAAGGGGCTACACAGGGTAGCTCTCCCAATAGAACCCTCGACCAGGGCCACAGAAGGGGCCACACAAGCTAGCAAAGCCAATAGAACCCTCGACCAGGGCCACAGAAGGGACTACACAGGCTAGCAAGGCCAATAGAACCCATGACCAGGGCCACAGAAGGGGCTACATAGGCTAGATCAGCCAATAGAACCATCAGCCAGGGGTTCATGAACCCCGGGGACAACGTCACTGCCAGTATCATCGCCCATCTCGTCTGGGGAAGGATAAAAGGGGATCCCAGGTCAACATACGCCCTCTGTAAACATGGATGCCATCCTGAGAATTCTATCCATTAGTTGACTGTCTATTCAGCCCACTTTCCCTCCTAATTGCTTTCTTCCTCACTCGCTCTGAAATATACCGTCGTTCTCATTCACCTTCAGGATACGTATCTTATTTACAGTCGCGAGTGGAGACGTATTCTTATCCTCCCACCCAGAACTGAATCTACATTAGATATTAGTGTCTTTAGAGCAACACACTCGTGCAGACTAAAGAAGAGGTTTCGCGTGGAAATGAAAAAAAAAAAAAAAGATCAAATGAGAATCGACGATTGAGTCTTGAAAACCATTTTGTGGAGTTGAGCACATCCACTGATCCTCGGATCCTCCTCCACTTTGATTCTATGACCTATAGACACGGGAAGGGCTCCCCTTGTAGGCTGCCTGATCCAATTTCCGACAACGTCATTAACCTAATTACAGACCCGTATCAAGGCAGGGCGCGGAGGCTGTCTCGAAGAGCTGGACTTGACGTCTCACGTTCATTGGTGTTTCCAGATGCATTTCTTTTTTAAATATTAGCTGAGAAGACACACGCAACCTGAAGCTTTGATCGAGACCACCTCATAGGTACGCATTTCATCGACCAACCCCTAGGAGTAGATGAACAGCTGCGTTGCCTGTGGACCGACTGCCACAACGATGATTCGAACCTATGCACTCGACCCTGGACGACCCGTGAATACGTCATGGTCAAGAACGCTAACCGATACACCACAGAGGCCCATAAAGTGGTTGCTACAGTTAGAACTGTAACACTGCATTGGTAATCATGTTCTATCATCATTATGATTATTATTACAATCATTATCATGATCATTATTATGATCACTATTATCACCATTATCATTATTACTATTATTATTATTATTATTATTATTATTATTATTATTATTATTATTATTATTATTATTATTACAGCTATTATGACGCATCGTCTATCATTATCATTATTACTATCATTATTATTATTATTATTATTATTATTATTATCATTATTATTATTATTATTATCATTATTATTATCATTATTATTATAATTATCATTATCACTATCATTACTATCATTATTATTATTATTATTGTTATTATTATTATCATTATTACAGCCATTATGACGCGTCGTCTACAGCATTATCTTCCCCATCTTCGTCTTCTTAACCTTCCTAGTCTCCCTCACCAGCTCTCTTGTCCAGCACCTTCCTAGTCAATGTTGCCCAAGTCGTCTCTTCCTACACCAGTATTCTCTTCGACACTGCCACCACCACATGATCATCGTCTCTCTCTCTCTCTCTCTCTCTCTCTCTCTCTCTCTCTCTCTCTCTCTCTCTCTCTCTCTCTCTCTCTCCAACGTGTCGCAACATCAACACACGTCAATAGCAGCTTTTATGGAACGGCCTGTTGAAAAAAAAAGAAAAATGGTATCAACTTTAGTGTGATACTTGTGGAAAAAAAAAAGAGAAAAAAAAGTGGTATCAACTTTAGTGTGATACCATACGGGCAACCAATTGGCAGTTCATATAGGCGTAATGATCGAACTGAAAGTCAAAAAAAAGAAAAAAAAATACAAAAAAAATAATGCAGAGACTGACTGTATGAAGTGTGTGTCTGTTTAAAAGACAATGATGAACTTGGGCACAGAGAAGCCGAGAATCTACCGGACTCCTACGCCTGCAAGAGGTGACACAGCGAGTGAATTATGTCACCTCTGGCGGAGGTACAGTCTCGATGAGGACCTTCTCACGCCATAGGAGGTCTACATTTCCCTGCTACTGGAAGTAGCGCAAGTCTCATAAAAGGGTGCTGAGGAACACCAGGTCTCTTTCTTAGAAATTGGCCTTTGGGGTTAATAAATAAATAAACCAGCAAACATTGTCTTCGTTATTGAGGATAATTGAAAAAATAACTCAATAAAAATGGATAGGATCTTCTAAAAGTGTAATTAGGATTATGCAAATTTAGAAGACTATGGTATTACTACCCCCCCCCCCCCCACACACACACACACCCCTCCCCCCAAATAAATAATATGGATTACCAGGAGAGTAATTAAGGAATTCAAATTTCCAAGGGCAATCATGGCTGACTCAAGTGTAACAGGAAGCCAAACAGTTGTAAACAGAAAGACCGAACGGGAATCAGCTGATGTTTCAACGCTTCATAACAGCAGGTAAAAGAAGAGAAAGGCCCAGTGGTGAGACACCAAAGCTAAATGAAACTTGACAGCAGAGATGAAATCACGTCAGATAATACGATGGTCCAAATAATGACATACCACAGGTCCCAAAGAGCCAGTGATGGGATGAGGACCAGGACCCAAATGGGCATATAAGTATGCCAGCTACAGATACCCACATTGTTCTAAGTATGCCAACCCACTAATCCAGTGGATCTCCCTCTTCTACTTTCAATCAGAAGATACATGATGATCCACGCCATGGATCCATGGATCCAGGCATGGCAACCTAAAAGGAGAGAACGATTCATGATGGTCCATGCATGGCAATCTACTGAGGGGATAAAGGACATTATCTTGGGCCTAAAAGCCTCTCAACAAGGAAGAAACAGGGTTGCGAAGTCTCCATTATACACAGGGTTACGAAGTTACCATTATACTCAGGGTTACGGTCTGCATGATACACAGGGTTACGAAGTCTCCATGATACACAGGGTTACGAAGTCTCCATTATACACAGGGTTACGAAGTCTCCATTATACTCAGGGTTACGAAGTCTCCATGATACACAGGGTTACGAAGTCTCCATGATACACAGGGTTACGAAGTCTCCATTATACTACGGAATACACGAATATGTTATCGAACCAAAGACATACGAGGACCCTGCAATGAAGACAGACTTATCAAATGCACTACCCAGGTAAATAAGAGAGACTTGTGTGGAATAAATACAGAAACATTTAATAGAAAACTCACTATGTGGTCGACGTCAGTCCCAGATGAACCCAAAGGTGTCAGTTATGTAATGAATGAAGCATTAGAAACAATATTATCTATCAAGCCGTGACACATCCCTTAAGCTTGCCCATAGTAATATTTCTTCCTTTCCTCAAGCATTTTATCTTCACCATATTCTTAAGACTTTATCTTCACTATATTCTCAAGAATTTCCATATTTCATCCTTTTATCTTCACTATATTCTTAAGAATTTCCATATTCTATCCTTTTATCTTCACTATATTCTTAAGAATTTCCATATTTCATCCTTATATCTTCACTATATTCTTAAGAATTTCCATATTTTATCTTTTTATCTTCACTATATTCTTAAGAATTTCCATATTTCATCCTTATATCTTCACTATATTCTTAAGAATTTCCATATTTCATCCTTATATCTTCACTATATTCTTAAGAATTTCCATATTCTATCTTTTTATCTTAACTGTATTCTTTAGAATTTCCTTTTTTCATTCTTATTTTTCCATTTTCTCTTTCTCTTTTATTAGTCCCGATCACTCAGTCTGTCATCGCTCCAATAAATCACCATCCTACAATTCATTACCTTTGGTCTGTCTCTCACATCATCTTCGTTCTTCATCTTTCGCTTCGACTTCTCTCTAATTCTTGATCACAGTCACCCTCTCATGTCGTCCTAAATTCGTCCCTTTCTTCCTTTATTGCCCTGTTTATATGCCTCTCCTCCTAAGCCTCTTTCAATATCAACCTCGCGTTGATCTCGATCGCCCTTGATCTACCTCACACATTAAATTTTTCCCCACCCGTGTTGATCATCTTCCCTTTCCCCAGTCAGCCTCCCCTTCTCTCCTGCTGTAATTCTTTCCTCCTCGACCATCCTGCCTCTCACCACCTCCCCTCTCCCTTGGGCTCCACTCTCTCTCCTCTCAGGGCCAGTTCGTATCAGCCACTCACAGACCTTGCGGCATCACCGCGAGGATCTTGGGGCAAAATATTCCAAACAGGGTTACCAGAGTCTTGACCACTCAGATCTTTACACACAGGTTAGACCTTTGTTCAGAGATGAAAGGAAGAGGGAGGAGACGGAAGCGTTAAAAGAAGAGGAAAAACGAAACGACGAGGAGGAGGAGGAGGAGGAGGAGGAGGAGATGGAGAGGAAGAGGAAGGAGGAGGGAGAAGGAGGAGGAGGAGGAGGAAGGGAGACTGGGCTTGAAAATCCCCATCAAATCAATAATAGCAAATTTCCGCCATGCCGGGAACATGGTATCTGATTTTGGTCGGTGCCGGTAACATGCTTGCATTCAGGAAGAGAGAGAGAGAGAGAGAGAGAGAGAGAGAGAGAGAGAGAGAGAGAGAGAGAGAGAGAGAGAGAGAGAGAGAGAGAGAGAGAGAGGTGTGGGCGGGCGTTGGAGGCAGGCGAATGAAAGACCAACAGGAAGACACGTCTACACTCGTACACGCAGCAGAAAATAAGGGACGGTCCGTCCGTGCGAGCGATCGAGGAGGAGCAGGAGGAGGTGGTGTGTGTGTGTGTGTGTGTGTGTGTGTGTGTGTGTGTGTGTGTGTGTGTGTGTGTGTGTGTGTGTGTGTGTGTGTGTGGAAATTTTCCCGAGAGAATGGCCGAACCACGTGTTCTAGCTCCTACGGGAAGACCACCACATCACGCGCCTTTGGTCCGGTGACAGACAAGGCGGGGAAACAGACTTTTAAAAACAACATTTGCGTCCCTTTACCCCGAGAGAGAGAGAGAGAGAGAGAGAGAGAGAGAGAGAGAGAGAGAGAGAGAGAGAGAGAGAGAGAGAGAGAGAGAGAGAGAGAGAGAGAGAGAGAGAGAGAGAGAGAGAGAGACGCGCCAGACATCTAGGAACAGGTTTCAAAAGGCAATGGCAACAGGAGAGGGAAGGAGCGATACTAGCGAGCACTAGATGGCAGCGCTTGTATCACAGGGACAATGAGAGCAGAAGAAAATGAGGACGGGAAGGTTAAGAGGCTCCACCAGGACGGTTGTTGTAACGTATGAGGTAACGTTTCCTCATTCTCTTTCCCTTGCCTCACCCCACTCCCGCTCACGTGACCGACCGATCTGAGACTTTGCATAGCTTCTGCAACTACTCCCCTTTACCGACACTTATTCTCCTTTATTTACAATTACTCCCCTTAACCGACACTTACTCTATTTACAATTACTCCCCTTTACCGACACTTACTCTCCTTTATTTACAATTACTCCACTTTACCGACACGTACTCTCCTTTATTTACAATTACTCTCCTTTACTTTCGCAATCATTCTCGCCTTAACTTGCAGTTCCTCTACTTATAAAGACTCTCCTTTACTTTTGCAATCATTCTCGTTTACTTACAATTAACCTCCTGTATTTACAATTACTTTCTGTCACTTCCGCAATTACTCTCCTATGCAGCTGCTTGATCCACTCATGAAAACCTCTGTTTCCTAAATGATACTTTGCTGTTCCTCTCACCGACGACACTTCGTCCCGAGCGAATGCTGTCCTATACCTCGTCCAAAACTGTGAGTCCACCAAAGTCCATCAAGAACTCACAGACAAAATGAACCACAAGACTAAAGCGTAAGGTAAACCTTGGAAGTTTACCGGTTTGGAGGGAAACTATACTATAATGGCTCTTTTTACTGACCCGACAGTTTTGCTTTCATGGTCTCTTTCTTTCTTTTCGTGAAGAAGGTCGCGGACGCAAGTGGTGCCGAGTTGCGCAAGAGATCAAAGAAGACAGTGTAATGAGACAGTCACCAGGGATGAACATCATAGTCAAGGGAAACCCCTTTGAAGGTCCATTAGGGTGTGAGACATGAAAACGAGCGCAGATGCGCTCGAGTAGGCTCAGATGTGGAGGCAGGGATGTATGAAAACACATGTGGTGGCAGAAGGTGTGGGGGGGGGGGATACGTGTAGGGACGTGTGTGTTGGCAGAGATGTGGGGAAAGGGGCTGTATGAGTACTCATGTGGTGGTAGGGATGTGGGGACTGGGGATGTATGAGCTTATGGTGTCAGGTGTGACGACAAGGTGTTATATATACGTACGGCAAAAGATGTGGGGGTAGGATTGTGGGAAACACTTATGCAGCAAGAACAGTGTGGGAGCAAGGAAGTTGAGGTGAAGATATTGGGCATAAATACTGAGGCATGGATTTTGGGTACACATATATAAGATATGTGGAGATGTATGAGGAGAGAGAGAAAGTGGAGGAAGGACATGGGAGCGTGAGTGTGAGCGGAGGACGTCCACAAAGGACGTGAGAGCAAAACAGGAAGGAGTGAGTATGTTATTGAAAGATGATGTGATTGTGGGATGAGGACGGAAGTCTTAAAGGGGAATGGGGGAGATGAGAGAAAGATGTGTGGGAGGAACTAGTCAGCCAGCTGGAAGAGAGAGAGAGAGAGAGAGAGAGAGAGAGAGAGAGAGAGAGAGAGAGAGAGAGAGAGAGAGAGAGAGAGAGAGAGAGAGAGAGAGAGAGAGAGAGAGAGAGAGAGAGAGAGAGAGAGAGAACGGGCACGAATCTACAAAACGGTGCACGACAGGATAATATCAGAACCCAGTGAGCTCGCAGGTCACTACTTCTGTTTGGACTTGCATCTGCAGTGGAACGGGAGGAGAGGACAATAAAAATGAAGTCTAGCAAGGCAAGAAAAAAAAAAACTACGAAAACAAGGTATAACTAAGAAGGGCAAAAAGGGATGGGTAAGAGCTAGGGTACACGAGGAAAGAGGAACCGGCCAGGGTAGTAGTAGAACAACCTGGGCCTCGAGTTGTCTAGCAAACAAGCAAGACACAAGTTGAGGGTCTCGAGCCGCCAGAACAATAAAGATCAGAGGTTTAAAGGGACGGGCTGCCTAGGGAGGCATTAGGAGGAGAGAAATGTGGATCACTGGCATGGGAGTGACGACTCCAGACAGGTATGTCGACCAGGGAGACTACTAGTTGATGGAACGGGAAAAAAGAGTGGATAAAGGCTTTAGAATATATACATACATATATATACATATATATATATATATATATATATATATATATATATATATATATATATATATATATATATATATATATATATATATATATATATATAAGGGAGCAGGGGGGCTGGAAATCCTCCCCTCTCGCTTTTCTTTTGATTTTTAATTTTCCAAAAGAAGGAACAGAGAAGGGGGCCAGATGAGGATATTCCCTCAAAGGTGCAGTCCTCTGTTCTTAACACTATCTCGCTAACGCGGGAAATGGCGAACAGTATGAAAGAAAGAAAGAAAGAAAGAAATATATATATATATATATATATATATATATATATATATATATATATATATATATATATATATATATATATATATATATATATATATATATATATATATATATACCTAACTGTGATGTGGTTACCATTAGATGCATCAGGACTCTGGGAAACCTTCCCGCTTTATTAGATAGGATAATAAACTCTCGCTCCACCGTCTCTATTCGCTCAACCCACGGGTTACACACGCACGTTGCCCTACCGCTAGCTGCGGGTGGACTGCCTTATTAACATTATCGCCAAGACGTTCTCACCAAGTGTTGGGTTAAGCGTTTTGCCGACAATGAAATGAGATACACAGGTCCTCACGATGGTGCCAGAGTCACCAACACGTCATACTAAAAAACACGTCTTACATATATATATATATATATATATATATATATATATATATATATATATATATATATATATATATATATATATATATATATATATATATATGTTGGAAAGGATCACAATTTTGCGCGTGATCAAGATATTCCTATGAGTCCACGGGGAAAATGAAACACGAAAAGTTCCCAAGTGCACTTTCGTGTAATAATCACATCATCAGGGGAGACACAAGTGAGAAATATAACAGTCAGTTGATATACATCGAAGAGACGAAGCTAGGACGCCATTTGTTAAACATGTGATTGTCTTTTTTTTTTTTTGGACAATAACATGTATAATATATATATATATATATATATATATATTTTTTTTTTTTTTTTTTTTTATACTTTGTCGCTGTCTCCCGCGTTTGCGAGGTAGCGCAAGGAAACAGACGAAAGAAATGGCCCAACCCCCCCCCCCCATACACATGTACATACACACGTCCACACACGCAAATATACATACCTACACAGCTTTCCATGGTTTACCCCAGACGCTTCACATGCCTTGATTCAATCCACTGACAGCACGTCAACCCCTGTATACCACATGACTCCAATTCACTCTATTCCTTGCCCTCCTTTCACCCTCCTGCATGTTCAGGCCCCGATCACACAAAATCTTTTTCACTCCATCTTTCCACCTCCAATTTGGTCTCCCTCTTCTCCTCGTTCCCTCCACCTCCGACACATATATCCTCTTGGTCAATCTCTCCTCACTCATTCTCTCCATGTGCCCAAACCATTTCAAAACACCCTCTTCTGCTCTCTCAACCACGCTCTTTTTATTTCCACACATCTCTCTTACCCTTACGTTACTTACTCGATCAAACCACCTCACACCACACATTGTCCTCAAACATCTCATTTCCAGCACATCCATCCTCCTGCGCACATCTCTATCCATAGCCCACGCCTCGCAACCATACAACATTGTTGGAACCACTATTCCCTCAAACATACCCATTTTCGCTTTCCGAGATAATGTTCTCGACTTCCACACATTTTTCAAGGCTCCCAAAATTTTCGCCCCCTCCCCCACCCTATGATCCACTTCCGCTTCCATGGTTCCATCCGCTGACAGATCCACTCCCAGATATCTAAAACACTTCACTTCCTCCAGTTTTTCTCCATTCAAACTCACCTCCCAATTGACTTGACCCTCACCCCTACTGTACCTAATAACCTTGCTCTTATTCACATTTACTCTCAACTTTCTTCTTCCACACACTTTACCAAACTCAGTCACCAGCTTCTGCAGTTTCTCACATGAATCAGCCACCAGCGCTGTATCATATATATATATATATATATATATATATATATATATATATATATATATATATATATATATATATATATATATATATATAATATATATATATTTTTTTTTTTTCATACTATTCGCCATTTCCCGCATTAGCGAGGTAGCGTTGAGAACAGAGGACTGGGCCCTTGAGGGAATATCCTCACCTGGGCCCCTTCTCTGTTCGCTCTTTTGGAAAATTAAAAAAAAAAAAAAAAAAGTGAGAGGGGAGGATTTCCAGCCCCCCGCTCCCTCCCCTTTTAGTCGCCTTCTACGACACGCAGGGAATACGTGGGAAGTATTCTTTCTCCCCTATCCCCAGGGATATATATATATATATATATATATATATATATATATATATATATATATATATATATCCCTGGGGATAGGGGATTAAGAATACTTCCCACGTATTCCCTGCGTGTCGTAGAAGGCGACTAAAAGGGGAGGGAGTGGGGGGCTGGAAATCCTCCCCTCTCGTTTTTTTTTTTTTTTTTTTTTTTTTTTTTCCAAAAGAAGGAACAGAGGGGGCCAGGTGAGGATATTCCAAAAAAGGCTCAGTCCTCTGTTCTTAACGCTACCTCGCTATCGCGGGAAATAGCGAATAGTATGAAAAAAAAAAAAAAAAAAAAAAAAATATATATATATATATATATATATATATATATATATATATATATATATATATATATATATTTTTTTTTATACTTTGTCGCTGTCTCCCGCGTTTGCGAGGTAGCGCAAGGAAACAGACGAAAGAAATGGCCCAACCCACCCCCATACACATGTATATACATACGTCCACACACGCAAATATACATACCTACACAGCTTTCCATGGTTTACCCCAGACGCTTCACATGCCTTGATTCAATCCACTGACAGCACGTCAACCCCGGTATACCACATCGATCCAATTTACTCTATTCCTTGCCCTCCTTTCACCCTCCTGCATGTTCAGGCCCCGATCACACAAAATCTTTTTCACTCCATCTTTCCACCTCCAATTTGGTCTCCCTCTTCTCCTTGCTCCCTCCACCTCCGACACATATATCCTCTTGGTCAATCTTTCCTCACTCATCCTCTCCATGTGCCCAAACCACTTCAAAACACCCTCTTCTTCTCTCTCAACCACGCTCTTTTTATTTCCACACATCTCTCTTACCCTTACGTTACTCACTCGATCAAACCACCTCACACCACACATTGTCCTCAAACATCTCATTTCCAGCACATCCATCCTCCTGCGCACAACTCTATCCATAGCCCACGCCTCGCAACCATACAACATTGTTGGAACCACTATTCCTTCAAACATACCCATTTTTGCTTTCCGAGATAATGTTCTCGACTTCCACACATTCTTCAAGGCCCCCAGAATTTTCGCCCCCTCCCCCACCCTATGATCCACTTCCGCTTCCATGGTTCCATCCGCTGCCAGATCCACTCCCAGATATCTAAAACACTTCACTTCCTCCAGTTTTTCTCCATTCAAACTCACCTCCCAATTGACTTGACCCTCAACCCTACTGTACCTAATAACCTTGCTCTTATTCACATTTACTCTTATATATATATATATATATATATATATATATATATATATATATATATATATATATATATATATATATATATATATATATATATATCAAGAGGAATCTTCGATGCAAGAGGTAATAGAGTGGTAGATATCATTCAATGTACATGACAGTCTTTTTCTTTCTCTTTTCTTTTTAGAAGAACGCTGATAATGAAGAAGGGAAGGCGGAAGGAGGCGAAGAAGGAGAGATAAGAAGGGGGGGACGGACGGGAGAGAGAGAGAGAGAGAGAGAGAGAGAGAGAGAGAGAGAGAGAGAGAGAGAGAGAGAGAGAGAGAGAGAGAGAGAGAGAGAGAGAGAGAGAGGCAATCGAAAATGGTCGTGATGACAACAGACAGTAGAGCCAATAATCGCGGCGGCGACGACGACGGGATAACTGGAGCAGCGCCGCCCCTCTCCTCCTCCTCCTCTGAGCCGGAGACGAATAAAACTGAATAATCCAAAGCCTAAATTTCACGCTGGGAACTCGAGACGTGAAGTTAGACCCTCGAGTGTTCCTTTGGAGGATCAAGTGTGGCGAAGTTTCTCCCTTGCTCTCTCGTCGCATTCGTGAGGGAAATAGAATTCTCAGCTGTGGATGTCTCTAACGACATTCTGGAAGACAGCTTCTTCTTTCTGTCTCAACGAGTGCACAAGGTTGTGACGTCTTCTTCTTTCCCTACACCGCCAAGCTTTGGAACTCTTTTTTTTTTATCTCCTTTTTATGTCTTTCCAAAACACTTCTAACCTGTTCATTTCTAAAAGATAGATCTTCCACTTTCTTAAAAACTTTCAGAGTATCCCTTCCTTCTTCCCTCTGTATTTCTGCATCTTCTTATCATCTCATCTATTTCATATAAGGCCAGGCCTCCGGGGGGGGGGGCCACAGAAAAAGATAATGAAATGACGAGTTAATGGATAAGAATCGTACTGATCTGTGATGTTCATGAAGAACACTTTGACACATCACGACAGAGAATCTTCGCATGACCATCCCGAGAGAAAATCTCTGCATGACCATTTCATACCGATGGTTAGGTTTGGTTAGTCAGGTGGGGGGGGGGGGGCGTGTGTGATTTCCACGCATCCGTGTGCACGACGCACATATTGTTTCATGATCACTGGTGATTGTGCCAGCGATCCATTCGTGCTAGTGAGGGTCAACAACTGAAAGGGCGATGTTTGGGTGCGCGGGGGTGGGTCGGTCTGACACCACTGCCTGATGCGTGTGAATGCCCAGTGTGTCTCCTCTGTGTGTGACTTCTTCTTGCTTGGGTGGAGAGATCCGTTACACATATTCCAGGCCTGGACAAAAGACGAGTATTAAAGACTTAATCGTCTTATGATCCTCTGTGTGGGATAAGCAACTCTGAGGCCTCATTTAAGACGAAGCGGGTGGTTGAAATTAGGTCCTCTCTCTCTCTCTCTCTCCTCTCTCTCTCTCTCTCTCTCTCTCTCTCTCTCTCTCTCTCTCTCTCTCTCTCTCTCTATTTCTTTCTTCTTCTTCATCCTATCATTAAACACATCAAGAAGAAATTCAATTAGAATCTGGCTCTCTCTCTCTCTCTCTCTCTCTCTCTCTCTCTCTCTCTCTCTATTTCTTTCTCTTTCTTCTTCTTCTTTTTCTTCTTCTTCTTCTTCTTCTTCTTCTTCCCATCATTAAACACATCAAGAAGAAATTCAATTAAAACCTCTCTCTCTCTCTCTCTCTCTCTCTCTCTCTCTCTCTCTCTCTCTCTCTCTCTCTCTCTCTATTTCTTTCTCTTTCTTCTTCTTCTTTTTCTTCTTCTTCTTCTTCTTCTTCTTCTTCTTCTTCTTCCTATCATTAAACACATCAAGAAGAAATTCAATTAAAACCTCTCTCTCTCTCTCTCTCTCTCTCTCTCTCTCTCTCTCTCTCTCTCTCTCTCTCTCTCTCTCTCTCGTCTGCTGACTCGCACCCGATAATCAGGCGAACATTAGGCGTTTCCTTAACGAGATTAGTTTCGATAATTTGAATCTATGTTCCCGATGAAGCATTTGCAAATGACGTCCGGATACCCGCTCCCTGCGCCACGGCCCAGGTTCGTGTGTGCGTCCCGACGGGAATATTTCCGTTTTCTTCACCATCCACCCATCACCGACGGGAATATTTCCGTTTTCTTCATCATCCACCCATCACCGACGGGAATATTTCCATTTTCTTCATCATCCACCCATCACCGACGGGAATATTTCCGTTTTCTTCACCATCCACCCATCACCGACAGGGATATTTCCGTTTTCTTCATCATCCACCCATCACCGACAGGGATATTTCCGTTTTCTTCACCATCCACCCATCACCGACGGGAATATTTCCGTTTTCTTCATCATCCACCCATCACCGACAGGGATATTTCCGTTTTCTTCATCATCCACCCATCACCGACAGGGATATTTCCGTTTTCTTCACCATCCACCCATCACCGACGGGAATATTTCCGTTTTCCTTCACCATCCACCCATCACCGACAGGGATATTTCCGTTTTCTTCACCATCCACCCATCACCGACGGGAATATTTCCGTTTTCTTCATCATCCACCCATCACCGACAGGGAATATTTCCGTTTTCTTCATCATCCACCCATCACCGACAGGAATATTTCCGTTTTCTTCATCATCCACCCATCACCGACAGGAATATTTCCGTTTTCTTCACCATCCACCCATCACCGACAGGGATATTTCCGTTTTCTTCACCATCCACCCATCACCGACGGGAATATTTCCGTTTTCTTCATCATCCACCCATCACCGACAGGGAATATTTCCGTTTTCTTCATCATCCACCCATCACCGACGGGAATATTTCCGTTTTCTTCACCATCCACCCATCACCGACAGGGATATTTCCGTTTTCTTCATCATCCACCCATCACCGACAGGGATATTTCCGTTTTCTTCACCATCCACCCATCACCGACGGGAATATTTCCGTTTTCTTCACCATCCACCCATCACCGACAGGGATATTTCCGTTTTCTTCACCATCCACCCATCACCGACGGGAATATTTCCGTTTTCTTCATCATCCACCCATCACCGACAGGGAATATTTCCGTTTTCTTCATCATCCACCCATCACCGACAGGAATATTCCCGTTTTCTTCATCATCCACCCATCACCGACAGGAATATTTCCTTTTTCTTCATCATCCACCCATCACCGACGGGAATATTTCCGTTTTCTTCATCATCCACCCATCACCGACAGGGATATTTCCGTTTTCTTCATCATCCACCCATCACCGACAGGGATATTTCCGTTTTCTTCACCATCCACCCATCACCGACGGGAATATTTCCGTTTTCTTCATCATCCACCCATCACCGACGGGAATATTTCCGTTTTCTTCATCATCCACCCATCACCGACAGGGATATTTCCGTTTTCTTCATCATCCACCCATCACCGACAGGAATATTTCCTTTTTCTTCATCATCCACCCATCACCGACGGGAATATTTCCGTTTTCTTCATCATCCACCCATCACCGACAGGGATATTTCCGTTTTCTTCATCATCCACCCATCACCGACAGGGATATTTCCTTTTTCTTCATCATCCCGATTTCATGAAAGTCGTGTTCTGTCTTGCAGGTGAAAAAATCATTTCTATATTTCCCGCTCGGTTTAAACGGCATGCGAGCTGTTTCGTTGGTAATGAATGAATAGAAAAAGAAAAAAAAGAACGAAATATATGAAATGATCGGAATACTTCATTAAGTGTTCAATAAGCCAATATAGCGAGTATAGAGAACACATCCACATCATTGTTTGAGGAATTAGCATACTACACAGCGTGTATATTTTGTTATTGCATGAGCTATTAGCGTTCTACGCTCGCTCCATAACATGGTAATAAGTTAAAAAAAACGCCATTAGCTCTGTATTCAGGGCGCATATTCTTAAAACTTGCCGGCAAAATCTCGTTCACTTCCTTCATCATACAGAGCGCATATCATCCTTTAAATATACTGGTCAAATCTCATACACTTCCTTTATCATACAGAGCTCATATCATTCTTTGAATATACCTGCCAAATCTCATACACTTCCCTTATCATACAAGAGCGCATATCATTCTTAAAACTTGCCGGCAAAATCTCATACACTTCCCTATCATACACAGCGCATATCATTCTCTTAACATACCAGCCAAATCTCATACACTTACTTCCCTTATCATACAGAGCGCATATCATACCGCCAAAAATCTCATACACTTCCCTTATCATACAGACCTTATACTACTCTTAAAACATACCAACCAAAATCGCATATGCTGCATGCATCATACAGAGAATACACACAAATTCTTAAAGCATACCAGCAAAATCTCATACACTGCAAGCACCATATGGATCACATAGCACTCAGAACACTGAAACGCAGCGCGTATGAACCCACACTTGACGCATATAATCCCATAACAACACATGCTTCACATCACATGCAACACATGATCGTAATGCCATGCACAACGCATACCGTCATACAAATCATGCGTTGCAGGTACGATATCTATGGTATTTCTGTCGAACACAACACACCTTACAGTTATCCATGACAGTCTATGGTCAGAATCTTGACGCCATGCATAATTTCAGGCATGAACTATACCACGCATGCCATAGCACATGAATAACGCATGCCTATATTCAGTCATATATACATATCATACATGATCGCCATTTCCCGCTTGAAAAGATGGTAACGATCTACATATTGAGCGAGTAGGATTCGAACCCAGTTCTAACGCGCGGCAGGCCGATATGCTAACCACTGAATCACTTTGATCCAATGGACAGCATAAGGCCTGCCGCGCGGGAGGACTGGGTTCGAATCCTACTCGCGCTCGCTCAAATGTAAATTGCTATCATGTATTCCATGTTCCCAGTACAAGTTATATATATATACATATATATATATATATATATATATATATATATATATATATATATATATATATATATATATATATATATATATTATCAATCATTATAGCTATTATACTTGATCGCCGCCTCCCGCATACGGGAAGTAGCGCCAGGAAGCAGACGGAGAATGGCCCATCCATTCATATACACACACACACACACACACACACACACACAATATATATATATATATATATATATATATATATATATATATATTTTCTTTTTCTTTTAAACTATTTGCCATTTCCCGCGTTAGCGAGGTAGCGTTAAGAACAGAGGACTGGGCCTTTTTTGGAATATCCTCACCTGGCCCCCTCTGTTCCTTCTTTTGGAAAAAAAAAAAAAAAAAAAAAAAAAAAAAAAGAGAGGGGAGGATTTCCATTTTAGTCGCCTTCTACGACACGCAGGGAATACGTGGGAAGTATTCTTAATCCCCTATCCCCAGGGATAATATATATATATATATATATATATATATATATATATATATATATATATATATATGTATATATATATATATATATATATATATATATATATATATACCATAAGTGCCCATACACGCACATATGCATACATTTACAAATACATAACATATACGCACATACATACACATACAAAGACATATACATATATATACACATGTACATATACTTGCATGCCTTCATCCATTCCCGGCGCTACTCCGCCCCCACAGGATCCAGCATGCCATCATATGACACTCCGGATTACACAGGCTTTCTTACAAAGTATTTACATTTGTTTTCATTTACCCTCCTCCTCCCTCCTCCTCCTTCATGAGTCAGGCAACAGCCAACCAGACAGGATGCCTCTCTCTCTCTCTCTCTCTCTCTCTCTCTCTCTCTCTCTCTCTCTCTCTCTCTCTCTCTCTCTCTCTCTCTCTCTCGTCTGTATAAAATCCTTCTTTTCGAGTAATGAAGTAAAAACGCTTTTCGTGTCGGGGTTCTCAATGGCATTTATGTCAAAGACCATAAAACTACTTCCGGAATATTTACGGGACCTCGTCAATTTAACATATCTAAAATGCTCCATTTATTTCCTCCTCTCCAAAATATATACATATACACGTAGACATAGATACCTTCGAAAGAAAACGTTATGGACAATATCTTGTAACTGAAGTCCATAATGATATTTCAGCTACTGCGATAATAGAAAAATTCTTTTTTCTTCTTTATTTCATGACAACTCTATAATTTTACGAAGACTATGAAAGTTACTCCCGTCGACACATTCGACATTTCCCAACATTTCGTGAGACCTCAGCGGAGTTACACGTTAAAAAAAAACATGGAAAACGATTATGAAACCTGCGTCTAAGGTTAGGTTAGGTTAGGTTAGGTCACAGTGATAGGTTAGGTTAGGTTAGGTTAGGTCACAGTGATAGGTAAAATAAAAAAAAGATAACGGATGAATTGAACAAAGAGGTTCCTCATCATTACAAAACAAACATTGAGTTTTTTCTTCATTCCTAATCTTTCACGAAGGAAATGAATGTCTGGAAAACCTTCTAGATTTGCTATAATGTCTTTTTCATCATCTGTCTCCGATGTGCCTAGCAAGTCATCTTCATAAATCTAAATAGGGTTGACTGTGTCATTATTCTAGAATTCTATCGTGAGTGCAATGTGTCTTTCTGGATGAGTGACTAGATTTTGTATATACGTCCGACGTACATAATGTATATTGGGGGGCACACTAACCCTCTAAGCTCGGGTTCGAATCCCGGAGAGGTCAGTTGGCTTAAAGCCCTCTAAGCTGCTCCACCTCCCCTTTGGATGATGGTTCGATGAATGGGCACCTTGTGTAAGCTGAGGTGTATACAGGTCACTATATGAGGTTAAGAGATGAGGTATCTGGAGTGTGAAACTCCCTCGCCGTAATAGATTAACGGTAAACACACACACACACACAATACCAACTGCTCCAGTTGTATTTTTTTTCCCAGGAAACTGAATATAAAACATTCACACACGTTAAGTTGAAAAAACATGCCCGGGGGAAACGTCGGTGCACAGAAGATCTGGCGCTGAGCTGCATCATGGAATTCGAACCGAATCACAACACCTCAAACATTACGAAATAAACGAGTTAGAGAGAGAAAAAAAATAAAAGAAACAGGCTATTCAGAGCCAATACAGAATCCGATCTAGAATAATCAATTCCATAAGATACAACATTAAGGCATAAGGCTGGGTCAAGACAGTCAAGTCAAGGGTTTGACTGAGGAGGTAAACTGATTCCAATGTCGAGCGATGGCTGCCATGGGCGCGTACAGGCGCTGCCGGTGCGGGATATTCAAAGGCATACAATGATGGAGGTCAGAGGTCAAGCCTCCATGAGCCTGGAGGTAGAGGGGTATGGATATTATATATATATATATATTATTAATTTATCTATTTTGCTTTGTCGATGTCTCCCGCGTTAGCGAGGTAGCGCAAGGAAACAGACGAAAGAATGGCCCAACCCAACCACATACACATGTATATACATACACGTCCACACACGCAAATATACATATACAGACATACACATGTACATAATTCATATATATATATATATATATATATATATATATATATATATATATATATATATATATATATATATATATATATATATCCCTGGGGATAGGGGAGAAAGAATACTTCCCACGTATTCCCTGCCTGTCGTAGAAGGCGACTAAAAGGGGAGGGAGCGGGGGGCTAGAAATCCTCCCCTCTCGTTTTTTTTTTAATTTTCCAAAAGAAGGAACAGAGAATTGGGCCAGGTGAGGGTATTCCCTCAAGGCCCAGTCCTCTGTTCTTAACGCTATCTCGCTAATGCGGGAAATGGCGAATAGTTTGAAAGAAAGATATATATATATATATATATATATATATATATATATATATATATATATATATATATATATATATATATATATATATATATATTTTTTTTTTTTTTTTTTTTCATACGATTCGCCATTTCCCGCGTTTGCGAGGTAGCGTTAAGAACAGAGGACAGGGCCTTAGAGGGAAAATCCTCACCTGGCCCCCTTCTCTGTTCCTTCTTTTGGAAAATTAAAAAAAAAAAAAAAACGAGAGGGGAGGATTTCCAGCCACCCGCTCCCATATATATATATATATATATATATATATATATATTTGCTCGACATGAGTATGTGTGTGTGTGTGTGTATGTGTGCGTGTGTGTGTGTAAATATAGATGAGTATTTCAATAACTACAATGATCATGAGGAACAAGTAGAGGAGGAAGCGAATTTGAGGCAAGGAAGATTGAGGTTGAGTCGATGTTCCTGAGTTTTAGGTAAAGGGGAGTTTCGAGTACCTTGAGTGGAGGAGAAATGTAGGGACGATAAGCTGGCAGGTTTGCTTATGATGGAGATGCCGTGTTCCTTTCAGCTTAGCTCTCGCCGGATTGAGCAACCTGGAGAAGGTTGCGGGTCTAGTGGGATTGTCGGGTGTGTGGCGTGGTATATAAAGTGAGGGTGATGCTCGGTAGTGGCGTGGTGAGCGATGTGTTCCAGTTCTATCTGGGTGTGTTCTGGAGAGCGACGTCCTCGCTGACACCGATTAGCAGACCCACTGACGTACTCTTCCATCGGGCTTGGTGTGGCCTATCGAGGCGTCATTTATCAGGTCACGGTGTCACATGGGTCCCACGTCTTTAGGGTCTTTAGGATGCTAGAGGTGAGGAGCTGGAAGGTGAAAGTGGCTCCTCGGAGGCGTAGAAGCTGACGAAAGCTAATGAGGAAGTCTGCAAGCTACGGAATAAGTATTCTTTGCAGTCCAGAGCTGGTGAGTTTGACACTGATAATGGTGTAGATGACCAGATATAAAGCTTTTGTAAAGTTAACGAAGACGAGAGCCACAGAGGCTTTGTGTTTCTCTAGGTTGTGGTGCAGTATGTAGTCCAGATAGCTGACGAGGCGTGTGGTGTAAGGTGTTAAAGATCATCCCATTAAACAACTTTTTTGAATGTCATCAAGGCTTGTGATGTCTTTGTGAGTCCGGCGAAATAGAGATATCACATATACAAATGAACCTGGGAGCTGGATGATGGTAGACTATGAGGTTACTTGACTTCGGTTCTTAGGGGGATAACATGCGAAGTCTTGCAGTTCGTGTTGCAATAAGGATGATGGCAAAGAGTCACAAACTATGGGTGGTAAACTATGAGGCCAATGACTTCGATTCTGGGAGGGGAAGAAACACACGGGAAGTCTTCCAGTGGGTCAGTGCGACTGCTGGAGAGAGAGAGAGAGAGAGAGAGAGAGAGAGAGAGAGAGAGAGAGAGAGAGAGAGAGAGAGAGAGAGAGAGAGAGAGAGAGAGAGAGAGAGAGAGAGAGAGAGAGAGAGAGAGAGAGAGAGAGAGAGAGAGAGAGAGAGAGAGAGAGAGAGAGAGGCACTGATGATGGAGCGGGGAGGCGCTGTTTAGCTTAGGGGGAGAACTTGTACAACAGCTTTTGTGGGGGGAAATCAATGGATGTAATGAAGCGGTCTACCCTGAGGCTTTGTAGCTGTCTGGCGACTTTAACTTCTCGTACTGACGAAGGGGGAAGAGGGGTGTGTTGGGACTGGAAGTTATCCTGGAAGGGAAGGAGGCCAGTGGTGGTGAAAAGGTAGGAGAGAGTCTCTGGAAAACGGTGGCGAAGACTGTCAATGCGTGCCTCTCAGTCGATGGCCAAAGCTTTAATTCCTCTCCCTCTGTATTTACGGCTTCTCTCCTGTATGAAGTCTTGTGTGGCAGATAACATAAAATTTACATTAAGCTATAAGGCATTATGAGGGGAGTAAGAGCAATACCGCACTTCAGGGTCTTTCATAAACTAGTTTCCGGATTATCAAACCTTCATTTGGCGATGATTGAAGTCTTATTGGGCACAGGACGGAGGCTTACGGACCCTGCGTATTGCATTGTATGATTGTGAAGAACGCGGGATCTCGCTTTACCATTCACTGCCATTTAACAGGTCTCGAAGCCAAACTCTCCTGTTGCTCACCATTCCCCGACTCTTTCCCCTCCTTAACTCCTGTCTCGAATTACGTCATAAAAAAAAAGTTTGACATCATATTAACGTGGAACTTGAGTGCAGTTTTACCTTAAAAATGCGAAAGTGATGGGATGATTTTTGTGTCGTTACGAGGCCGAACTGTAATTACTCACATGGCCTCAAAGGCAAACACAACTACATTATAACGTAAGGAGAATTAAGGTAAATCCTTTCCCAAAAAGATATATATATATATATATATATATATATATATATATATATATATATATATATATATATATATATATATATGTACATATCATCCCTGGGAATAGGGGAGAAAGAGTACTTCCCACGTATTCCCTGCGTGTCGTAGAAGGCGACTAAAAGGGGAGGGAGCGGGTAGCTGGAAATCCTCCCCTCTCGTTTATCTTTTTTAATTTTCCAAAAGAAAGGGCAGAGAAGGGGTCCAGGTGAGGATATTCCCTCAAAGGCCCAGTCCTCTGTTCTTAACGCTACCTCGCTAACACGGGAAATGGCAAATAGTATGAAAGAAAAAAAAAGATGGAGTGAAAAAGATTTTGTGTGATCGGGGCCTGAACATGCAGGAGGGTGAAAGGAGGGCAAGGAATAGAGTGAATTGGAGCGATGTGGTATACCGGGGTTGACGTGCTGTCAGTGGATTGAATCAAGGCATGTGAAGCGTCTGGGGTAAACCATGGAAAGCTGTGTAGGTATGTATATTTGCGTGTGTGGACGTATGTATATACATGTGTATGGGGGTGGGTTGGGCCATTTCTTTCGTCTGTTTCCTTGCGCTACCTCGCAAACGCGGGAGAGAGCGACAAAGTATAATAAAAATATAATATATATATATATATATATATATATATATATATATATATATATATATATATAAATATTCGTAAGGATATAACAGTCTTTAGATTTTCCCCAATGCATTGGTACTTGTCTGTCTGTCTCACCGATCGTCTTCCTGTTCGCCTGGGTTGGATCGGACGCTGGCAAGCCTTCCCTCAACAAGTGTGGGCGATGGCAACAGTGAGTAAAATGATTCGCCCACCGAGTTTTTTTTGAGGATTGGGCGAGAATCCTCAATGCAACTCTAGTCTTTTTTTTTTAAATAAATGAGAGAGAGAGAGAGAGAGAGAGAGAGAGAGAGAGAGAGAGAGAGAGAGAGAGAGAGAGAGAGAGAGAGAGAGAGAGAGAGAGAGAGAGAGAGAGAGTCTAGAGAGTATTTGAAAGGGTTTGATGGTCATCCCTCTATATAATTCGATCATATCTCTCGAATATATCATATGAGGCTTCGAGTATAACTCACTTATACTGCGCTTCGATTATACCCCTCGGATATACTGGGCGTCAATTGAATACATCGAATATACCATATCAGGCTTCCATTACATCTCACAAATATATGAGACTTCGATTACATCCTTCGAATATATCATATTGTGTTTCGAATTCATTAGCCTTCCAACATTTTTCAGAATATCATATCCCTTGAATATTCTCAGGACGTCGATGCTTTCCCTCGAATATCTCAGCACTCAGTCTTAACCCACGAATATCTTTGACGTCGATTCTTTCCCTCGAATATCTTAGGAATTAGTTCTGTCCCACGAATATCTTAGACGTCAGTTCTGTCCCACGAATATCTTAAACGTCAGTTCTGTCCCACGAATATCTTAAACGTCAGTTCTGTCCCACGAATATCTTAAACGTCAGTTCTGTCCCACGGATATCTTAAACGTCAGTTCTGTCCCACGAATATCTTAAACGTCAGTTCTGTCCCACGAATATCTTAGACGTCAGTTCTGTCCCACGAATATCTTAAACGTCAGTTCTGTCCACGAATATCTTAAACGTCAGTTCTGTCCCACGAAAATCTTAAACGTCAGTTCTGTCCACGAATATCTTAAACGTCAGTTCTGTCCACGAATATCTTAGACGTCAGTTCTGTCCACGAATATCTTAGACGTCAGTTCTGTCCCACGAATATCTTAAACGTCAGTTCTGTCCACGAATATCTTAGACGTCAGTTCTGTCCACGAATATCTTAAACGTCAGTTCTGTCCACGAATATCTTAGACGTCAGTTCTGTCCACGAATATCTTAGACGTCAGTTCTGTCCCACGAATATCTTAAACGTCAGTTCTGTCCACGAATATCTTAGACGTCAGTTCTGTCCACGAATATCTTAGACGTCAGTTCTGTCCCACGAATATCTTAGACGTCAGTTCTGTCCACGAATATCTTAGACGTCAGTTCTGTCCACGAATATCTTAAACGTCAGTTCTGTCCCACGAATATCTTAAACGTCAGTTCTGTCCACGAATATCTTAGACGTCAGTTCTGTCCCACGAATATCTTAAACGTCAGTTCTGTCCCACGAATATCTTAAACGTCAGTTCTGTCCACGAATATCTTAAACGTCAGTTCTGTCCCACGAATATCTTAAACGTCAGTTCTGTCCACGAATATCTTAAACGTCAGTTCTGTCCCACGAATATCTTAAACGTCAGTTCTGTCCCACGAATATCTTAAACGTCAGTTCTGTCCACGAATATCTTAGACGTCAGTTCTGTCCCACGAATATCTTAAACGTCAGTTCTGTCCACGAATATCTTAAACGTCAGTTCTGTCCACGAATATCTTAGACGTCAGTTCTGTCCACGAATATCTTAAACGTCAGTTCTGTCCACGAATATCTTAAACGTCAGTTCTGTCCACGAATATCTTAGACGTCAGTTCTGTCCCACGAATATCTTAAACGTCAGTTCTGTCCACGAATATCTTAGACGTCAGTTCTGTCCACGAATATCTTAAACGTCAGTTCTGTCCACGAATATCTTAGACGTCAGTTCTGTCCACGAATATCTTAAACGTCAGTTCTGTCCACGAATATCTTAAACGTCAGTTCTGTCCACGAATATCTTAAACGTCAGTTCTGTCCACGAATATCTTAGACGTCAGTTCTGTCCACGAATATCTTAAACGTCAGTTCTGTCCACGAATATCTTAAACGTCAGTTCTGTCCACGAATATCTTAGACGTCAGTTCTGTCCACGAATATCTTAGACGTCAGTTCTGTCCACGAATATCTTAAACGTCAGTTCTGTCCACGAATATCTTAAACGTCAGTTCTGTCCACGAATATCTTAGACGTCAGTTCTGTCCACGAATATCTTAAACGTCAGTTCTGTCCACGAATATCTTAAACGTCAGTTCTGTCCACGAATATCTTAGACGTCAGTTCTGTCCACGAATATCTTAAACGTCAGTTCTGTCCACGAATATCTTAGACGTCAGTTCTGTCCACGAATATCTTAAACGTCAGTTCTGTCCACGAATATCTTAGACGTCAGTTCTGTCCACGAATATCTTAAACGTCAGTTCTGTCCACGAATATCTTAAACGTCAGTTCTGTCCACGAATATCTTAAACGTCAGTTCTGTCCACGAATATCTTAAACGTCAGTTCTGTCCCACGAATATCTTAGACGTCAGTTCTGTCCACGAATATCTTAAACGTCAGTTCTGTCCACGAATATCTTAAACGTCAGTTCTGTCCACGAATATCTTAGACGTCAGTTCTGTCCACGAATATCTTAGACGTCAGTTCTGTCCACGAATATCTTAGACGTCAGTTCTGTCCACGAATATCTTAGACGTCAGTTCTGTCCACGAATATCTTAAACGTCAGTTCTGTCCACGAATATCTTAAACGTCAGTTCTGTCCACGAATATCTTAAACGTCAGTTCTGTCCACGAATATCTTAAACGTCAGTTCTGTCCACGAATATCTTAAACGTCAGTTCTGTCCACGAATATCTTAGACGTCAGTTCTGTCCCACGAATATCTTAAACGTCAGTTCTGTCCACGAATATCTTAAACGTCAGTTCTGTCCACGAATATCTTAAACGTCAGTTCTGTCCACGAATATCTTAGACGTCAGTTCTGTCCACGAATATCTTAAACGTCAGTTCTGTCCACGAATATCTTAGACGTCAGTTCTGTCCCACGAATATCTTAAACGTCAGTTCTGTCCACGAATATCTTAGACGTCAGTTCTGTCCCACGAATATCTTAAACGTCAGTTCTGTCCACGAATATCTTAGACGTCAGTTCTGTCCCACGAATATCTTAAACGTCAGTTCTGTCCACGAATATCTTAGACGTCAGTTCTGTCCCACGAATATCTTAAACGTCAGTTCTGTCCACGAATATCTTAAACGTCAGTTCTGTCCACGAATATCTTAAACGTCAGTTCTGTCCACGAATATCTTAGACGTCAGTTCTGTCCACGAATATCTTAAACGTCAGTTCTGTCCACGAATATCTTAAACGTCAGTTCTGTCCACGAATATCTTAGACGTCAGTTCTGTCCACGAATATCTTAAACGTCAGTTCTGTCCACGAATATCTTAAACGTCAGTTCTGTCCACGAATATCTTAAA
The DNA here is from genome assembly GCF_036320965.1 of Panulirus ornatus. Taxonomy (NCBI): domain Eukaryota; kingdom Metazoa; phylum Arthropoda; class Malacostraca; order Decapoda; family Palinuridae; genus Panulirus; species Panulirus ornatus. The sequence continues at coordinate 19,525,777 of NC_092275.1, forward strand.
CGTCAGTTCTGTCCACGAATATCTTAGACGTCAGTTCTGTCCACGAATATCTTAGACGTCAGTTCTGTCCACGAATATCTTAAACGTCAGTTCTGTCCACGAATATCTTAGACGTCAGTTCTGTCCACGAATATCTTAGACGTCAGTTCTGTCCACGAATATCTTAGACGTCAGTTCTGTCCACGAATATCTTAAACGTCAGTTCTGTCCACGAATATCTTAAACGTCAGTTCTGTCCACGAATATCTTAGACGTCAGTTCTGTCCACGAATATCTTAGACGTCAGTTCTGTCCACGAATATCTTAAACGTCAGTTCTGTCCACGAATATCTTAAACGTCAGTTCTGTCCACGAATATCTTAGACGTCAGTTCTGTCCACGAATATCTTAAACGTCAGTTCTGTCCCACGAATATCTTAAACGTCAGTTCTGTCCACGAATATCTTAAACGTCAGTTCTGTCCACGAATATCTTAAACGTCAGTTCTGTCCCACGAATATCTTAAACGTCAGTTCTGTCCCACGAATATCTTAAACGTCAGTTCTGTCCCACGAATATCTTAAACGTCAGTTCTGTCCACGAATATCTTAGACGTCAGTTCTGTCCACGAATATCTTAAACGTCAGTTCTGTCCACGAATATCTTAAACGTCAGTTCTGTCCCACGAATATCTTAGACGTCAGTTCTGTCCACGAATATCTTAGACGTCAGTTCTGTCCACGAATATCTTAAACGTCAGTTCTGTCCCACGAATATCTTAAACGTCAGTTCTGTCCACGAATATCTTAGACGTCAGTTCTGTCCACGAATATCTTAGACGTCAGTTCTGTCCCACGAATATCTTAAACGTCAGTTCTGTCCACGAATATCTTAAACGTCAGTTCTGTCCACGAATATCTTAGACGTCAGTTCTGTCCACGAATATCTTAGACGTCAGTTCTGTCCACGAATATCTTAGACGTCAGTTCTGTCCACGAATATCTTAGACGTCAGTTCTGTCCACGAATATCTTAAACGTCAGTTCTGTCCCACGAATATCTTAAACGTCAGTTCTGTCCACGAATATCTTAGACGTCAGTTCTGTCCACGAATATCTTAGACGTCAGTTCTGTCCACGAATATCTTAGACGTCAGTTCTGTCCACGAATATCTTAAACGTCAGTTCTGTCCACGAATATCTTAGACGTCAGTTCTGTCCACGAATATCTTAGACGTCAGTTCTGTCCACGAATATCTTAGACGTCAGTTCTGTCCACGAATATCTTAGACGTCAGTTCTGTCCACGAATATCTTAGACGTCAGTTCTGTCCACGAATATCTTAGACGTCAGTTCTGTCCACGAATATCTTAGACGTCAGTTCTGTCCACGAATATCTTAGACGTCAGTTCTGTCCACGAATATCTTAAACGTCAGTTCTGTCCACGAATATCTTAGACGTCAGTTCTGTCCCACGAATATCTTAAACGTCAGTTCTGTCCCACGAATATCTTAGACGTCAGTTCTGTCCCACGAATATCTTAAACGTCAGTTCTGTCCCACGAATATCTTAAACGTCAGTTCTGTCCACGAATATCTTAGACGTCAGTTCTGTCCCACGAATATCTTAAACGTCAGTTCTGTCCACGAATATCTTAAACGTCAGTTCTGTCCACGAATATCTTAGACGTCAGTTCTGTCCACGAATATCTTAGACGTCAGTTCTGTCCACGAATATCTTAGACGTCAGTTCTGTCCCACGAATATCTTAAACGTCAGTTCTGTCCCACGAATATCTTAAACGTCAGTTCTGTCCACGAATATCTTAGACGTCAGTTCTGTCCCACGAATATCTTAGACGTCAGTTCTGTCCACGAATATCTTAGACGTCAGTTCTGTCCACGAATATCTTAGACGTCAGTTCTGTCCACGAATATCTTAAACGTCAGTTCTGTCCCACGAATATCTTAGACGTCAGTTCTGTCCCACGAATATCTTAGACGTCAGTTCTGTCCCACGAATATCTTAGACGTCAGTTCTGTCCCACGAATATCTTAAACGTCAGTTCTGTCCCACGAATATCTTAAACGTCAGTTCTGTCCACGAATATCTTAAACGTCAGTTCTGTCCACGAATATCTTAGACGTCAGTTCTGTCCACGAATATCTTAAACGTCAGTTCTGTCCACGAATATCTTAGACGTCAGTTCTGTCCACGAATATCTTAAACGTCAGTTCTGTCCACGAATATCTTAAACGTCAGTTCTGTCCCACGAATATCTTAAACGTCAGTTCTGTCCACGAATATCTTAAACGTCAGTTCTGTCCACGAATATCTTAAACGTCAGTTCTGTCCACGAATATCTTAAACGTCAGTTCTGTCCCACGAATATCTTAAACGTCAGTTCTGTCCACGAATATCTTAGACGTCAGTTCTGTCCCACGAATATCTTAAACGTCAGTTCTGTCCACGAATATCTTAAACGTCAGTTCTGTCCACGAATATCAAGCGAGGAATTTAATTCCTCCCACCCCCCCAAAAAAAAGAAAAATGGAATTTAATTTGCTTCTCGACTTTCTCTGGTGTGGCGTCGTCGGCGGCGCGGGTTGAACTGTATGCCATAATTTCGAAGGTGGGGTACGCGATAAGATCTAATGTGATCAGGGGCGTGATGGCAGAAATATACGAGGACACTTGTGGCTTTCTATTCCCTTCCCTCCCTCCCACCCACACCCACCGGCGGATGGAGTCGTGAGGATCCCACAAGAGGGATCCAATATCCTTACGACCCACTCCCATAAAACCTGATTAAGTTTGAATTCCAGTCAAAAAGGCATTGGATTTTCTGTTAACCTCGAGCACCGCCCAACTCGCAATATGACTCCTTGCGTCCCGAAATATTGCTTGCGATGTTTCGGCAAATTCTTTACTACGTTCGTTCTCCCCTTCGTTCCCCTATCTAAGAGGGTGAGGCTGGAGAGGTGTATATATTTCTAATGCTGCTGACGAGGTCGAATTAAGGAGCGAGTGGTCCGTCCACACCGTAAGCTATGTCTAAAAGCCGCGACTTCGAAGCCTCCTCGAATCGAAGTGGTCGTGGCGCGTCGTAATCATGGTCGAGACGGTGGCGTTGAGTGGCAGTGGTGAGGGGGAGTGTTACCATCTTCATGCCTTAATGGCTTCACGACACGAGTTTAATCTACATGTAGATCGACGATTTCATGTGGGGAGATATGACGAAGGGAGGGAGGGCGCGCGCAGGCGCAGAGGCGTTGCGGGTGGGATGTGAGTAAGGGAGGCGGCGGGCGCGTAAAGAGAGAGAGAGAGAGAGAGAGAGAGAGAGAGAGAGAGAGAGAGAGAGAGAGAGAGAGAGAGAGAGTGTGTGTGTGTGTACCTCACTACCTATCTACGAGTACCTATAAGGAGAATGTGCCAGAATGGCAGGGTTGGGGCGTGGCGCTACTCACCGTACGTATTGCTCGTTCAAATTATACAGTTTCCCTCCGCTGCCTCGCCTCTTACGTAACCCCCAATCCGGGGTTCATCAAGGGCTGACCTCAACTGTAAATCTAGTTGCTCCCAGTACGCCTCTCATTCCCCCCTGGTGTTCCACTACGTAATCTTTCCAATACATTTTTCAGTTGCCACTGTGTATTCTGGGCCTCTGTGTATCCTGGGCTCCTGTGTATTTTGGGCACCTGTGTATCCTGGGCCCCTGTGTATCCTGGGCCCCTGTGTATCCTGGGCAACTGTGTATCCTGGGCCCCTGTGTATCCTGGGCACCTGTGTATCTTGGGCCCCCTGTGTATCCTGGGCCCCTGTGTATCTTGGGCCCCTGTGTATCCTGGGCACCTGTGTATCCTGGGCCCCTGTGTATCCTGAGCACCTGTGTATCCTGGGCCCCTGTGTATCCTGGGCCCCCTTTATATCTTGGGCCCCTGTGTATTTTGGGCACCTGTGTATCCTGGGCCCCTGTGTATCCTGGGCCCCTGTGTATCCTGGGCAACTGTGTATCCTGGGCCCCTGTGTATCCTGGGCACCTGTGTATCTTGGGCCCCTGTGTATCCTGGGCCCCTGTGTATCTTGGGCCCCTGTGTATCCTGGGCACCTGTGTATCCTGGGCCCCTGTGTATCCTGAGCACCTGTGTATCCTGGGCACCTGTGTATCCTGGGCCCCTGTGTATCCTGGGCCCCCTTTATATCTTGGGCCCCTGTGTATCTTAAATCGTTTTCGTATGTCCCCAGATTATCCATTCATAAATGATAATCGTGTGTCTTCCTTCCTGAAATGCTTTGAGGTTTGAGAAATCATGATCTATGTCTTCTATATCCTGCTAATTATAGATCATCAGGTCTTTTTCACCATTTTCTTCTAAGTTCTATGATTTTTCGTGTTCTCTCAACCTTTACAGATGATTCACATGTTTCAGACCTTCAGTTTTGCTTGTGAAGTGTTTCTGAAACACTTGCTAACCTTGTGTATTTCCTTTGAGTGACCATATATACGCAACAATATTAAAATTTATGTTTTATGCATACATCGAATATTTTTACCATTCACTTTTTCGCTCGTTTTGAGAATTCTCCTTATCATACCACTCATCATTTGACATGACAGTTGTATGTTCTCGACGTGAACTTTGAATTCAAGTTTTTCCATTATGATAACCTCTGCTGTGTCTTTGACGTTTTCTTCAGTACCCTTATCTCAGATGTCGATGTATTGTTATCATTCATTCCTTGTCTTATTCTGCTGAAAATTTCCCGTCATTAGATTCAATCAGGTTCGTATGTGCTCAGTTGAATAGTATATCCAAGTCTTGCATAGTTTGCGTCATGGAATTCTTCTGATTCTCTTGTAAGTCACTCTCGTGGCTGTGTGCAAAACACCTGTGTAGACATTCCCATATATCACTGGCGTTTGTCTGAAACCGTCATTGCAATGCTGCTGACTATATCACCCTTCCTTGTAGCACGCAAGCCCGATGGAAGGTGTCCCTCTTCACAAGACAGTGGTTCAGTTTATCTTCGCTGCCATCCTCCGAGTTTACAACTAATAGTTTGTCCAGCCACACTTTCTCCTGATAAACTCTTGGGTTAACTTTCTCAAATGCTTTGGGGAGAGTCGAGTTAAGCGGTGTTCATTACCTCGTAAAGGGGAGTTTCATAAATGCCATGGCAGTGAGGTAGCAGATGCGTTTATACACTTTTATCTGTTACATATATTTCTTTTTTTTTTTTTTGCTGGTCTTAGCTGAGGCGACGCGGGCAACTGAATGCCCCAATCAAGGCCATTTTATTAACGCTATATATGTATATATCAGTGTATGTTGGGAGCAAGTCTTGTCTGATGCACACAGAACTGAACGCGACAGCATATCAATAATTCTAAATATGCTGTCGTATTCAATTTTATATATATATATATATATATATATATATATATATATATATATATATATATATATATATATATATATATATATATATATATATATATATATATACTGCGAACGTAACAGAGTGTTAGGAATGCCTATTAATATACACAATAGAGATAGACGGTAACGAAGACACGCAACAGACTGACACAGAGAGCGAAAGAGAAAGCTAAAAAAGCAACACGAGGATAAATAGGTGGAAATAAGAAAACACACCTAAATTTTGTAAACTCCAAGCCTAGTGGTTGGGAGTGAGTGTATATGTATACACGTATGCCATAGTCTTATACTCACATAGACGCCCTTGATCTTACTGTCTACCCCTGAACATGACCCGGGTCCGTGCCTTGGGTATGGTGGACTAACCAGTGGCCTAACCCCTAAAGGGGCTCATGCCAGGCTATCTTCCAGGCTACAAAACCCAGGGTTCGTATGGTCTTTCCCAAGGGAGACCTACTGTCGTTCTCAAGGCTGCTGGTCGCGCTTGAGGGTGTCCTACTGTCGTGCTCAAGGGAGTCTTACTGTCGTGCTCAAGGGAGTCCTACTGCCATTCCCAAGGGTTTCAGTCGTGCTTAAAGGTGTCGTGCTAAAGGTACTAGACGCGCTCAAGGGAGTCCTACTGTCGTGCTCAAGGGTATTAGTCATGCTCAAAGGTGTCCTACCGTCGTCCTTGAAGGTGTTCTACCATCGTGCTCAAGGGAGTCCTACTGTCGTGCTCAAGGGTACTAATCATGCTCGAAGGTGTCCTACTGTCATGCTTGAAGGAGTCCTACCGTCGTGCTCAATGGAGTCCTACTGTCGTGCTCAAGGGTACTAGTCATGCTTGAAGGTGTCCTACTGTTGTGCTTGAAGGTGTCCTACCGTCGTGCCCAAAGATACTACACGTGCTGAAGGATTCTTACATAATCACAGGCAAGGATACAGAAGAGAAAAAGACCTTAGGGAGATAGTCGGCAATGACCCAAAATGCGACAGAAGGAGGGGAGGGTGTGGTGTCTATCCGCTGCATATGATATGATAAACATAACATAACTTTTCGTGGCTTTAAAGGCGACAGTATAAGACGGATGATACAATACTCGACGAGGCTCTGGTCACGTCCTTATGACGAACTTGTGGTCACCCGTGACCAAAGGCGAAGGCGAGATACAACACATACAGAGAAGAGCAGGTAAACTTTGCTCAGAGAAGTAAACCACACCAGGAAGGACTCAATAACTCTTGGAAATTTCTCTCTAAATAAGCACAGAGTCCGAGACATAAGTCAAAAGTGAAGTTAAATGGAAAGAAATGCGATAACAAAACAGAGGAGAAAGTTTCTTTCAGCGACAGACGTAGGGAACAATGGTCCGAACCACCAGTAGCTGGTCATAAGAGAACTATCAATACCTTTTAAATCTATACTAACCTTTTTTAATGTTATCTTACCTGAGACGGCACGGGTGGGAGAAAAAGAATACTTCCCACGTATTCCCTGCGTGTCGTAAAAGGCGACTAAAAGTGGAGGGAGCAGGGAGACTGGAAATCCTCCCCTCCAGTTTTTACTTTTCAAAAAGAAGGAACAGAGAAGGGGACCAAGTGAGGATTTTCCCCTTAGGCTCACTCACCTGTTCTTAACACTACCCCGTTAACGCGGGAAATGGCGAATATATATGAATATATATGAATATATACATATATGTATATATGTATATATGTATATATATATATATATATATATATATATATATATATATATATATATATATATATATATATATATATATATATATATATATATACATATATATATATATATATATATATATATATATATATATATATATATATATATATATATATACCCTAGTCTGAGCCAGGTACCCATTTTATCGATTCCCCCGCCAGGGGTGGATGTACAGCTGGGTTGAATGTGGGCCGACTGCCGCAACCAGGATTCGAACCTATATCATTTACATCAGAAAATATGACGGGTCACGAAGGACTGGACGACAAAGAAAATGATTTCTACTTCTTTTTTCTTCTCAAATTCGATCCCCTTTGCCAGATTACCCGGCTGCCGTCATAGGATCAGATGCTTTCCAATCATAGTTTCGAATAAATTCTTTGTACATTCCATCTTACGTGGTGCTCCTCCATAGCTATTTCCCTGCCGGTTTGCTGTTTCGGAGGGAGGGGTGTGAGGGGAGGATCCCTCTGCTGCACTGCCTTGTCTCTATATTTTAGGAGCTTAGGAGACTTTTCCCCTTCCTCCAGCAGTTAACCTCGCCCTTGGACCATCAGGTCTTCCCTCATCAGCCCTTTCCATGAACTCCAGCACCTCAGATTTCCCTCCTCCTACTCCTACGTCGCCCAGCCTCTTTCCCTTCTTCTTTATTCCATCATTCGTTGGCTCTCTGACAATCTCCTCTGGCCTCCCGACTGCCTTTTTCTTTTCCCTTCCAGCCCCTCATTTTTTTTTTCCCCTCAACTCCCTCTCGTTCCATCCTCTCCTCCTTCTCCTCCGGGGCAATCTGATTTTCCCCATCTCCCCCCCAGCCCGCCCTAACTCGTCCCACTGGGGAAATAATTTTCCGACCTCTTATTAACATAACCCCGGGTCCCCCATCTCCTCTGATTCAGTAAGTATTATTTCCGATACTCGATGATCTCTTTGGAGGCGTGTCCTAAGGCTGGATTCCCCCTTGCAGCTCACCTCTGTGGCAAGGTAGGCATGGCGTGGAGGAGAGGAGGGAAGAGGAGAGAGAGAGAAGAGGAGGAGGGCAGTGTTGCCCGGCGGTGTGACGTCAGGAGGCCATTTTTAGCTATCGCACACCAATGAAATTTCCGAAAATGGTCAACAACAGCGTCGGTCGAGAGGAGGGAGGTCACCCAGCGAGGCTGGCGTGCGCACCGACACATGAGGCTGGCGTGCGCACGTAAATGTGTCGGTTCGAAAAAGGATGAAATTATCATGGGACTGGCGATACATGGAGTGATAATTGTATCTATTTCCCCCTCAAATAATTCACAACGTAGCAGTGAAGACTCAGCTTTAGTTATCACCGACTCTTGCAGCCCATCTGGGAAAGACGAAGGCACAAGGACTTTGGTAGGAGCAACAGGACTCTGGCGAGGAAGTGGAGCACGAAGACTGCTAATTGCCCTCAGGAGGTGGTATTGTCCAACACCTCGGACAGTACTTTTCCCCCTGCGACGCAGGAGAACCCAGTGACCTGCTTGAAGGTGAGTGTGGGGAAGGTGGCGGCGTCCATGGTACACCACACACTCGACGTAAAGGGAGGACGCCTATCTGACTAGTCGTTAGGTAGCCGGCACCTGATATCGTTATGTCCACTTCAGTTCAAACTTTCCCTACTGAGGGAAGGTTAGACGCGTGGAAGAGCTCCAACGAGGACATCCACATTTGTGGTATAGGGGTGGAGTTAAGGGTGGAAGCCAAGCAGCTCTAGAGAGGGGACTTATTGAACAGTGGTGCCAGAAAGTAAAGCTGCTCTACCAACAAAAGTATGGAAGACTGGAACACAATCAGAAAGTCGTTACCTGCCCTCCTTCTGCACCTCGTATGCAGAGGAACACCGACTAATAAAGTGGGGAAACTCGCCGAATGAAGGGGGAAATGATGAGCAGTGGCAATGCACTATGGATGGATGAACTTCTGAAACAGGGAGTGAAATTGGTGACTGTCCGTCTCCCCTCGTCCAGTGGAGGGAGAAAGAAAAGGTTATTGGGGAGAGGCGAGGTACGATTTCAAGCGACCAGCCCGTATGGTATTTAGCATCTACCCAACTGGAAAGATTGAGGAGGGACAGTACCGGTGATACAGATTAGGTCACCTCAACAGCCAGAACAGACGTGATGCGGTGTGGGCAACGGGACATCTTCACGGACGAACTCAGGAGACGGAGAGGAGAAACAGAACAAAAAATGGAGGAGACGAGGGAAGAACTCAAAAAAAAAAAAAAGAGGAAGTAGAGCGAAAGACGGAAATAATGCGCATACAGCAGCTACACCAAAGAGAGAAGTATGAACGTAGTAAAGGGAAATTCATCCCTTTGATGGTGGAGTTGGTGGCGACAAAGAGAGAGGAAAATGAGACAAATACATGCATAATAGTGGGAACTTACCAGCGCTTGAGTTCATCTTCATAGAAGATCACAATATTAGCCTTACAGACAGCGTGCAATAAACTACTCCCCAAAGATCCTCAAGTACTTTCCAAGAACATGAAGAAAATTTTGACTGAGCTAAGAAGACAAGGCTTCCTATCTAGTCTGTCCTTATGGTGTTCGGTGTAGGAGGGGAGCGTCATGAAAAGTACAGGGAGGGAGTATTATACACCGGAAACGAGACAAGATGGATTCCAGATGAAGCCGAATGTCATCAAAATTGGAGAGAGAGTTGCTGGCCTCGTATCGTCAAATCTTAATGGCTGTCATTAACAACATAAAATAATAATGCAAATATCAGGGGTTGCAATGTAAAGAGGTTGAATTTGTTTAAAGCCCTGCATTATACCTTCAGTAATTATATCACATCATACCTTCAGGAATGATATAGTGGCATTGTAAATACATAATACTATCAACAGTTGGAGGAGCTAGACGAATAGGAACACTTGTGGGGAACCGGAATCCATGCAAGTGCTATTCCATGTACCTTTCGAAAGGATAATGATGTTCTAGCCACGCAGATGTGGTGAACGCATACATCTATCAGGAGGATCCGAGGGTCGAGTCTTGCCCTTATTACCTCCGTTCTGTCCCATCAGTAGTCGTGAAGGAATCTAATCCCAGCCACCACCGACCTGGATCATTTGGAATCCATAAAACTAGAAGGATTCCACCTAGCTGCTAGAAATAGCTTCTAGAAAAACGGCAGAGACTTTCGGGTACCTATAATAAAGCAATCCCACCTGCGTCATTAGAGGGAGACTAGATTGTAATTTTTTTTTGATGACCCATGTAGAGATGACACTGTCTGGATCAAGAAATCCCTGAGTTCTGATTACTGGTCACTGAACACAAACATTTGGTCTGATCAACCTTCCTAAAGCGGGAGATGGGAAAGTCTTCTGCTGATAACAAGACAGGAGTCAGAATACAAAGGTGAGCATGAGGCACTGGTTGTAATATTACATGCTCGCCGGTGACATGTATATTTTTGTCGAGGATCTGAATATAGTCACACAAGAGGTAACCCCAAAAGGTTGGAGGACTATGCCTCACTACCTCGGTCGTCCTCCTACTCAAAGGCAAACATGAGAAAGCTTCAAACCACAAAATAAAGAATAGAGCACCCAGAATCTGGCTGCCTGACTACCAAAAACACTCAACAACTACAAAGTGAGGAAAAAAAAAGGTTCCATGCAATCTCTCCTCATCATGCTCAACACTCAGCCCTCTGCAGTAGCACTAAACCAATCACAGACGACTCCTTAACTAACCACCGACCCTCAGGTAGAATTGACAAGCCAAACCTTGCTTCTTCACACACTCTAGCAGTCTCTAACCCCCCCCCCAGCCCCTACCCTCAAGCAAAAACAACACTGATAGATAATTACATAAACAGTGAAATGACCCAACAAGCGCTAAACCTACCGCCCTCTCATCCCAGTCTCAAACACCACCCCACAAGACGTACACCCATCCGGAACCACGCTCCCCAGTCATGTACGAGTCACACTTTCTCGTCTACGCTCGAGGACATCACCCACCTCTACATCGATACAAACACCGATTCCTTTGAGGTTTTGGGTGAAAGTTAGAGCTGATGTGAATAGGACTAATGGAAGCATCGAATGACAGTTGAGACTGCGACAAAAGCTAAGTATTAGATAAGATGCTAAACGGTGCTTGGCAGACGTAAGGTAGAAAAAAAAAAAAAAACGATACGGTGAAATGAAGTCAATAAGGGTCATGTCTACTCAAGGAGGCAAGGGTGATGAAGGAATACCAGCACCACCACTGCCTGAGCCTTCACTCCCATTGACAACAGAGGCAGTCGGGACTCATTCAGCATCCCTTTTGCTGATATTGGACACACTGGATACGGGGATGACACTCTGAATCAAGCCCCCACCTCAAAGGAGCGTGAGAAAGTAGCTGGAAATCTTGCGCGATGTCTGTAGAAAAATGAGTTTCATTATGCCAGCTAAAACCGACGTTACACTGCGGAGGAGCCTTGCATTCTGAGAAATTGCACGGGAATGGCGAGAGGATCGGAGAGTGAAGGAGATTCAGGTATATGGCATTACTGGTGCTGAGGCTTATAACACCTTTGAAGACTTATACACAAGGTGTAGGAGCAGACTAAGGCTAGATGGGTTATACTATGTCTTTAGCTAGATTCAAGAAAATGCATACGCCTTTAACATATATTCTTATATAGATTAAAGAGCTCCTTTCTTACCGAGGGCTGCCTAAAAGTAAATAGGATAAGCATAAGGCTATCCCTTGTGAAGAAACATGTATGATAGCTGCTGGAGAACAGCTAAGGTCATCCGTTTAAGGAAAATGCTAGAAAAAAAGATGAATGGGATTTTCTGGCAGACTGTTCAGGCCGAAGACTCCTCGGATATGTCGCTACAAACTTATTCAGCATCACATGAGTCCAGGATGAATAAGAAATGAGCAAATTCAGGCGTTAGGTTTCTTTTAGGAGAGGATGGCTTGAACGGGCATTGTGATAGCTACCGCAGAACGCATACGAGCCTTCTCCTTGAAATGGTGAAGGGAGAACCCACCACACACCCTTTACCTCACCTGGACCACCATTCCACGTTCACCCTCCACTCACCCTTTACCTCACCTGGACCACCATTTCACGTTCACCCACCATTCACCCATTTACCTCATGTGAGTCTCCATGGCGTCCTCACCCACCACTCACCCTTTACCTTACCTTGACCACCATTCCACGTTCACCCTCCACTCACCCTTTACCTCACCTTGACCATCATTCCACGTTCACCCACCACTCACCCTTTACCTCATCTAAACCTCCATGGCATCCTCAACTGGCACTCGCCCTTTACTTCATCTAGACAGCCAAACCACCTCGCAAATCACACACCCCGGAAATGAAGAACAAAGTAAGATCTAATTCCCTGAAAATGTGAGTATGTACTTACACGGAGTGACCATCGCGACCGTATCGAGAGCCATTTACAAACTGATTTGTGGATCGTCCTACCAAAAAGACAGGAGCTGTTGCGACGGCTATCTAGAAATAGACGAACTGACAAGAAACAGGCAAGAAAGTGCAGGATTTGGGTGTTCACCAAGCAGGCGCACTGGGTTGTCATCTTGCCCCCGTACAGACAGAAAAAATTGAAGATTATGTACTTATTTTACTTTCAAAATGTCCTACAGACCATCACCTCTAAACACCAAGAGAACCTTGGGCTTGCCTTTGAGATCAAGAACGAGTGGAGGAAACAGGAACAGGAGAAGGGAACTTGAGGGAGGTTCGAAAGTGGCATTCAGTCTGTATGGAACGGCAGGGAATGAAAGAGCAGAGAGACTTTCAGCTCAAGTTGCAGGAGGACCTGTGATTACGAGGTTAATGCCTGGAGGGAGGAGAATGGAATGGGAGACCAGACGGAGGAAGGAAGGGGGGAACAGTTGGCCGGTGATGTACTGTGATGACCGAACTGCTGACATCCCTATTGCCTATGGAATAAAGGATGAGGCAAGAACCCAAGAATCTCTCCTCCAGGCCGTGGTAGTGTGACCCTTGGGAGCAACCCTACAGGGAGGAAGAAAGATGTCAGTGTTGTTGTAGGGGTAAATGACCTCTGAACTTCAAAACATTCTGTACTCGACCGTCGAGAACTTTTGGGGGAGGGTAAAGTGGGAAAACGTACTTGAAGCAGGACCTGGAAGACCCACCATAGAATAAGCGATGATTCGATATATATCGATCACTAAATAGTCCTGCTTTCCAGAGTGGTCAGTATGCCGGCAGGTGCCAATGGCCGATAAATGGTTAACTTTGTTAACGCTGACGAAACTGAGCTCCAATCTGGCTTGGCATTGTCGAAAATCGCTTACAGCTTCTCGCAATTAGTATTATAACCTACTGTTTAAGATTACGCTATGGCGCTGTCTGCTCTAATATACATGAACCTGACATACTGTTAAGCTAAATGGCTGCTGATCACTAAGGTCTTACATAACAAAATCTAATTTAATGTACACCAAGCCTTAACTTAAACCTAATGAAGACACTGCAAACTGGTAAAGTTTTGAAAGATTGTTTATCATGGTGACTTATGAAGCCTAGTCCCAGCGGGACACCAGAGACGAGATGGAAGGGCGCGAGGCGTGCTTGGGATAGAACAAACTGGAACGATGGAGTATACTGGGGGTGACGTGCTGTAAATAGACTGAACCAGGGCATATGGAGCAGTCGATGGATAGGGAGCCAAGTGTTCGACAAGAATATAAACGAGGCATTTTTTGAAATGCTAAAACATACTCAGCTAACGTGTAACCTTCACCAATATACATATGCCAGAGTATCAAGCTATGAGAAATATCTTTTTTTGATGCTTTCGCTTGTTCTAATTCTTATCCTCCATCAAAACTTTGGTCTTTATGAATACTTCCGTCCGCAAACGAAGCATGAAAAAAAAAATCACAGCATAAGTTTGAATACCACAAGTTGATAATGCAAAGCTGATCTCACACTCAGTTGTGCATTCATATGGGGAAAAGAAAAGAAAATCGTGGTAATATTTACAGCCTTTCTTAATACACGGTAAAGACCAGATGCTCTGACCACTCGAGTATGAGGGAGGAAGAGGTTCGATCAGCCAAGATGGTAAACGCGTTACTCGCTATCGAGGTGCTCATAGATGGATGGCTGCCTCTCTCGAGCGATGGCTCTGAGTTCGCTGAGCATGCACGAGAGGGCCTCAGCCCCAGCGTCTTTGGAACGTCTGCTACTCATGTCGAGGTACAGATACTCATAACGAATATGCCTCCCACTCCCCATATTTGTTCGGTATTTCACGCGATAGCGAGGTAACGCCGGGAATAGATGAAGAAAGGCCACATTCGCTCGCATCCATTCTCTAGCTGTCATGTGTCATGCAACGAAACCACAGCCTGATAAATATGCCTGATTAGTCTTATACAACCTTGTACACCTACACGTCTGTTGTTGTAGATATAACTAAGGAGAGCTTTACGGTGACAAATGAGATGGTTTGATTAACCGAAATGAGATTCAGTATCGCATATCCATACTTCTTAGGTCATGAAATTTCCCTATATTTGTAAGAATAACAACTTATCTAACAACCATAAGTACTGAATATATGAATGCAATCAACAGTGGGAAAAATACTCATATATTGACTTTTACATTTGTTTCTTATGGTGTAAAAATACAGGAAAATAAGACTAATTGGCTCCTAAACCTTTCAGTTCATTGACAGGAAAATAAGAAACAGACTGAATATAAATGAACCTTAAATTCCTAGTTATTTGAATGCAAAATATGACAGAGGCTGAATGCAAATCAGCTCCAATATTTCAATTATCTATCAGAAAAATAGTATAGAACTGACTGAATACAAATCGGGTTCGCAGATTTCTCTAGTTTTTTTGGAGATTTCTCTAGTTTTTGGAGATTTCTCTAGTTTTTGGAGATTTCTCTAGTTTTTTGGAGATTTCTCTAGTTTTTTGGAGATTTCTCTAATTTTTGGAGATTTCTCTAGTTTTTGGAGATTTCTCTAGTTTTTTGGAGATTTCTCTAGTTTTTTGGAGATTTCTCTAGTTTTTGGAGATTTCTCTAGTTTTTGGAGATTTCTCTGGTTTAGCCCACAAGTTGGCTCATCAGTCACTGAGGCAGGCAAATGTCCAGTTTACTGTGTCATTCTGATCATTGGAGATGTATTCTCCTTGTCTTCTGTCTGGCGTAGTGATCAATGACTTAGCTTCGATCCATAGTATGGGCTGGCTGACTCTCACTTGCCAGGGTTTCCCAAATAGGTCTCCCCCCCTTACTGAAGTTCGCACTGGAATGGTACAGAAAGTGTGGGAGGCTGAAGATATATTGGGAAAGCGGAATGTAGTCTAAATGTGTGGATATTTTCTAGGAGATTTAATTCGATCTGTTGCAGCGCCATTCAAGTTAGCTTCGTAAAAGTCCTTGAATTGTTCCATCATTTTTTCCAATAAGTCTCTTTACACATGTAATCTATACTTGCAAACAAACTCCTTCATATCTTGATTGTATAGGTCAAACTCTGTTGTATTCAGATACTGCCACACACAGAAAGATTATGAAGTCTGATTAGTAACCTTAGCTGCTTTCGAGCGTGTACCAAGTCCAGCAAGAACAGTCTTTGATCTTAAGTAACGTATCTCTGCTGAAGTTTGCCTCTTTTCAGGAACTCTATCCTCATTACTACTACTATTACTACAGGTGTCATCACTGTCTTGAAACTTCCCTCAAGACCTTCCCGTTTTAGTAAGATGAGGAGAGTAGGTGTATTGTTTACAATCTATTTGGGCTTCACGGAGACCCCGAGCTCCACGTAGTCTTTGATTCCTTTCTGTGGTTTCCACCTACCTTGGACCAGCTCAGTGACACCACGTCGTCCCCCTGTGTACCGCATATGGCTCAAGTCCTTATCTGAGACGTAAGGCTGAGTTGAAAAATGTCTGACAGTGGATCAGTAACGCCAAGACGATGGGCTGCAAATGTTCTTATACAAGTCTAAGCTGTAAATGGTGTTCCTCGAAGTCCATACAGATAACAGCCTGTGTTCTTGGGAAGAACAGGCTGCAAGTATGGCCTACGTAGACTGTGAAGCTCTTGAATTATTCTGAAGGATGTCTGAGCCAGCATGAAGGATTGCCGTCAGGGTAACACAGCTTTGGCTACCTTGATGACGACCTTTGTGAGAACGCTCGGCACAACATTGGTTCGACCAGACGAAGGGTTTCCGAATCAAGCCTGGAGTCTATACCTACGGGAAACGCATACAGTTGATAGATCATGTCCAAAGACATGGCACAAAGAGGAAGGGAAAGTCTTCTCATATGAGAAGAATGAACATTCTGAGCTTGCCGACCTTAACCCACGACCAGGTTCGCAGTGATATGAATGAAACATTCACTTCATCACAGGGTAAATATGAGCCACATGCATCAACCTTGTTTACAGTGAGAACGAACTCAGTAGCTCAGGGCCACTGGTTCAAGATTTGTTAGAAAAAAAAAGAGGGAAAAAATATTGCTCGAATTTAGGAAACAGTCTCATTCTTTTATCGTACTGAGTACATTTGGAATGCATCACCAGAGGATGTAGTGGGATCTAAATCATTTTACGCCTCAGAAAAGGAGAGTCTGATGATTTACGGGAAGACCAGCCAATAGGATCAGAATATGGGCATGAATTCTTCAGTTTAACCAAGTTCGAACTAACGACAATGATGAAATAAAACGAGAGAGATGAGGTAAACGTCTGACACAAAGTTGCCACCAGATGGCAACCTAGTAGTATCTCTGAGTATCTAAATGTGAGTTAATTGGTGACACGTGTCTTAGCTGGTGACATTCTCTGAGCTGGTGGCACCTGTCTTAGCTGGTGACACTTCTCTTAGCTGGTCAAATCTGTCTTAGCTGGTGACACTTCTCACAGCTGGTGACACTTCTTAGCTGGTGACATCTGTCTTAGCTGGGGACACTTCTCTTAGCTGGTCAAATCTGTCTTAGCTGGTGACATATGTCTTAGCTGGTGACACTTCTCACAGCTGGTGACACTTTTCTTAGCTGGTGACACCTGTCTTAGCTGGGGACACTTCTCTTAGCTGGTCAAATCTGGTTCACACGTCTCTGTTCCGTTCCATCGGTGTGTGTCCTCTCGCCGGATCCACGAGTCTTCTCTACTAATAAAGTGTTTATAGGTATTCTAAGAAATCCTTCTTTGTAAAATAAGGGATGGATAAGTATTCTAAAACCATTATAATACGAAATAAATGATTCTGGCAATCATGGCTACATCGTAGAACGTGATTTACCATTTAACCCGATGGCGAGGCCGCGCTGTTTCCAAGCCTCTCCATCGGCTGTCGAGAGAATATTCTTGCGTGTTGCCCTGGCATCGGGCGGGATCGTGAGTCAGAGAGCAGGTCCGGCTGCAGGGGTAAGACCTCGCTCCTCCTATAAAATCCTGGTGCTGCTCCTCTTCCGCGAAAGCACTGGGGAGGAAGGATGGTAGTGGAAGGATGGACTTATCGAACTACGAATTCTGTTGCCGGTGTTCAGCGGTGTGCCGGGTGAGGCCCCACGATCGAGACTTTACTCCCTCTGGAGGTTGTCACGGTCGGTTTTGTTCCAGCTCAATGAGGGAAGGGAACCGATGCTCTTGACAGGCGTCCCCCGTGGCTCAAAATGACTTCCATAAGACGTGAGGATACGAATGCACTTCTCTATGTAGGTGTCTATGCGTCTAACTGTTTGATATCCAGGATGGTAACACAGGCGGCGTTTACTTCAGCGTATTTTTTTGAGGTTCATCAATTTGGAATTTCTAATGCGAGGTCACTGATGACTGGTTCCTGTGTGTTGTGATGAGGAGTCTTTGTATTTACATGTTTAAAGCGATCATCTGTGATGGGATATGATCATAGGCTTCAAGCACGGAAGGAAAATCACTTTTGTACACATTTGGTCGCCTTTCGTTAATATTTCAAAGTCTGGATATTTTTTTTCAAACTTCTCTATGTCTGCGTCTCGTTGAACCTTACGACTCTAAGGCTCGTTAAGCCTCAAGAGTCATCGCCTCGTTAATCTTTCAAAGCATGGGTCCTGTTTGAGATTGAAAACACCGACCCTCCTTAACAGAGCATAAAGCCTAGGCCTTTTTTAAGCTCTCAGAGACAGAGACTCGTTAAGCTTCTTAGATGTGGTCCTTGATCAACTCTCTAGACAAAAAAAAAAAAAAAGAAGTTCGAGTTTCGTTAACTCTCAGAGCTTTATGTCTCGTTAAACTCCCAAACTTCGGGCGTCTCACGCCTCCAAAGTTTTCCCCCTTATTTCACCTCTCCAAATCTGACCTACGTTTAACTCTCCAAGAGTTGGAGCCTAGTTAAACCCTCGCGGTATCCTAACCCGAAAAGACCCGAAAAAATATAGAAAATGTTTAACCTTACAAAGACCAGACCCACGGTAGATTCTATTTTTTGGGGGAAGTGGCAATTCTTGAACATGGATTTCGTGTTATACTGTTACTACTGCTATTACTACTCTACTACTGTTAATACTACTGATGATAATGATTACAATAATAATGACACGGCTGATAATAAAAGTAACGATAATAATGATAATAATAAAAATGATAATCATAACAATAAAAATGATAATATCTATTAATAATAATAAAGATATTAACAAGCATACATCCATCAATACCAGTAACAGTAATAATGATAATAATAATAAAAATAATAATGATAATAATAATAAAAGTAATAATAATTATAATGATAATAACGATAATGATAGTAATGATAATAATAATAATGATAATGAGAATAATGATAGTAATAATGATAATAATAATAATAATAATAATAATAATAATAATAATAATAATAATAATAATAATAATAACTATCGGAACCAAGTGAAAGAAATTCATTATCAACTGACCTCTGAATTCATAATAAAATCTACAAAAAGGGGAAAAACTGACCCTGGAAAAATTCTCGTTTTGCTTTTACCAGACGTATTATAACTTTTACCAGACGATATCTAGTGGTTCCCACCATCAACCTTCCTTCGATATCAAGAAAATTTTCAAAATACAACATAACATAATAATGATAGTAATAATAATAATAATAATAATAATGATAATAATAGTAATAATGATAAAAATAATGAAAATAATAATAACAATATCAATAATAATAATAATGATAGTAATAATAATAATAATAATAATAATAATAATAATAATAATAATAAAAATATTTTTTTTTTCTTTTTTCCAAAAGAAGGAACAGAGAAGGGGGCCAGGTGAGGATATTCCCTCTAAGGCCCAGTCCTCTGTTCTTAACGCTACCTCGCTAATGCGGGAAATGGCGAATAGTATGAATGAATGAATGAAAAAATGATAATAATAATAATAATGATAATAACAATAATAATAATAATAATAATAATAATAATAATAATAATAATAATAATAATAATAACAATAATGATAATAATAATAATAATGATAATAATAATAATGATAATAATAACAATAATGATAATAATAATGATAATAATAATAATAATCCCTGGGGATAGGGGAGCAAGAATACTTCCCACGTATTCCCTGCGTGTCGTAGAAGGCGACTAAAAGGGGAGGGAGCGGGGGGCTGGAAATCCTCCCCTCTCGTTTTTTTTTTAATTTTCCAAAAGGAGGAACAGAGAATTGGGCCAGGTGAGGGTAGTCCCTCAAAGGCTCAGTCCTCTGTTCTTAACGCTACCTCGCTAATGCGGGAAATGGCGAATAGTTTGAAAGAAAGAAAGAATAATAATAATAATAATAATAATAATAATAATAATAATAATAATAATAACAATAACAATATCAAAGGTATATCGGAGGACAGAAACCGAAGGGTGTAAGTAACACTCACATGAGATTCAAAGCTGTGAAGTACTTTCGTATCTAGAAAAGGAAAAAAAAGAAAAACAAAAAAGATGGGATCCGATTAAGTTAGCTGGTCTCGAAGACCCAGCATAGTCAGAGGATTAAGCCAACAGACAGCATTACCAAACGACTGAATATTAAGTAAGTCACTATAAGAAGGATAAGTGCTGGTGGACTAGTGCCTCACACAAAAGATGAGACAAAGAATTGCATTTTGAACGATCGATCAATTAGTCTTATTTCCCGATTAAAAGTCCAAAACGTTTAAGAGCCATTCTTAACCATGTTTAAAAAGAGGATAGACTGATGAATGAGTATCATATGGAGTCCAAGAGAGCTTATTTTGAACAAATTAAACAGAGTTCTTTCTCTTTTTCACACACACACACACACGCACACACACACACACACACACACACACACACACACACACGCACACACACACACACACACACACACACACACACACACACACAAAGATAAGAGACAACAAGCAAGCAATCATCAATCAGGGAGGTGCTGTCGCTCGGGTATCTGGAGGGTCAGTGACGAAGGCACTGTGAGCCAGAACTACAGTGGCTGTCAAGTTCCCATTCCTGCCCGAGGTTACTCTCTGTCCTGCTTCACACGAAATTACTGACTTTGTCCACTAACACACACACACTCTCTCCAGCTCGCATATAACACAGGACAGCATAAATTTCATACGACTATTCTTAACTTGATTTTCTTTCCCCGCGGCGAGCGCTACGCGCTAACCCTAAGCAATGGCAAAAAGAAAAGGAAAAGAGAAGGAGGTCAATTGAGGATTTTCCCCTCGAAGGCTCAGTCCTCTGTTCTTGGCGCTAGCTCGCAAATGCGGGAAATGGCGCATATGTACGAAAAAAAAATGTATACATATTGAAAAGAAAATAAATCGTATTAAACCTTATATCATAACCATAAACCCATGGTTTCCAAAACGCCTCCCCCCCCAGAACTTATAACAACCTCTATAACTTTTCTCCATGCCACCCATTCCCCCCCACAACCATTTCCCCCCAATCTTGATGCTAAACCATAGCTCGCCTGATACGCCCTCCATCACAACCTCATCCTAGCTCACAAAAGAAGAAGTTATAAAGTTCGCGGGTCAAAAGTTTGTCTTAAATCCTGTACAGTTTCGTACGTATTCCCTGAAAGTCATCGACCAGCCCTCAGTGGAAAACGCTAATATGTAAACAAGTTTTTGATCCCTTCCTTGTGAAACCCCCGGGTGATGCGTGCCTCGCTTTCGCACGGTGAAGCCTGCATCGCTTTCGCACGGCGAAGCCTGTCTCATTTGCGCAAGACGATGCCTGTCTCATTTGCGCTAGACGAAGCCTAACTTACTTTCGCTAGACGTAGCTTACCTCACTTTCGCATGACGAAGCCTACCTCACTTTCACACCAAGAAGCATACCTCACTTTACACCACGAAGCTTACCTCACTTTCGCACCAAGAAGCATACCTCACTTTCGCACCAAGAAGCATACCTCACTTTACACCACGAAGCCTACCTCACTTTCGCACCAAGAAGCATACATCACTTTACACCACGAAGCCTACCTCACTTTACACCAAGAAGCATACCTCACTTTCGCACCAAGAAGCATACCTCACTTTCGCACGACACCCCAGTACTCTCCCATTCCGAACATAATCGTGAGAAGCTTCGATTATTCCCGACATAAGATCTCCCGGGTTTCTGTAAGCAGCTTACAGTATCTCTCACGAGTTACGTCACTTCGAAACTTCCCCAACATTGTGATTACCACTGTTTGTAATTACTTAGTGATTACTGCTGGTGATCAGTTTGTAATTACTGTTTACAATTAGTTTGTGATTACCATTTGTGATTACTGTTTGCAATTACTGTTTGTAATTACAGTTTGTAATTACTGTTTATGATCAGTATGTAATTAGTCTGTGATTACTATTTGTGTGTTACGAGGAGAGGGATCTACACTCGTGTTGCCCCGTCTCTTATCCTTGTATATATCATATATATACGAGTACATATCATGCCTTTACTTCTATGTATATATGCACACACACACACACACACACACACACACACACACCCTGGCTAGGTACTCATTTTATCGACCAGCCCCTTAGGAAGGACGAACAGCTGAGTGAACTGTGGACCGGCTGCTTTGACCAAGATTCGAACCTGTGCAAGCGTGATTCCCAGCGACCCGTATAAGCGTAATAGTCAGGAACACTAAACCGTTTAGCTTTGGGGGAGAGAGAGAGAGAGAGAGAGAGAGAGAGAGAGAGAGAGAGAGAGAGAGAGAGAGAGAGAGAGAGAGAGAGAGAGAGAGAGAGAGAGTGTTACCCAGGCACACAGGCCACACAGACCAGACACCTAACCCTCAAGGTGGTCCTAGCTGGGGGTTGATGTGGGCCGCATTAATACAACGGATCAAGATGTGTTTGAACAGGAAGCCTTAACCCAAACCACTCCCGCGTCATCTTGAACGCCCGCCCACACGAGACGACAAAGTCCGAGACTCGGGTCAGCCTCCAACGGTGATGACAACGTCAACTCGAAACACGGATCAAGTCCTTAGCAAAAAAAATAGCTTTCTCTGCTATTTCTTTTTTAAAGATAGCGGGGAGAACAGTTAATATAATACTCGTGTTAGTTATAATCAGGGGGGGGAGGGGGATTGACTCTAATTTCACCCCCCTCCCCCAGCGCGAATAGGTAGAAGACACACGTGCCAAACTTCAGCGGAACAGCTTAAAAGGACGGGACTTCGATCTCGAGCGTTAACAGCGAAGTCGGCTGGGAACGAAGGGGAAGGGACTTACAACTCCGGGTAAGTACACAAGCTTAGCACCTACTTAACATTAACAAGCGCAAAGACGCTGAGTTTAGGGATTAATATGGAGTCTCGTGTAACTCCCCCAGATGGTTCTCCTCGATCAATACGGCGGGATATAGATGTGTGTGTGTGTGTGTGTGTGTGTGTGTGTGTGTGAGAAAAAGAGACAGAACTAGTGGGATGTGTGTGTGTGTGTGTGTGTGTGTGTGTGTGTGTGTGTGTGTGTGTGTGTGTGTGTGTGTGTGTGTGTGAGAGAGAGAGAGAGAGAGAGAGAGAGAGAGAGAGAGAGAGAGAGAGAGAGAGAGAGAGAGAGAGAGAGAGAGAGAGAGAGAGAGAGAGAGAGAAGTGGTAGGATATATATGTAAGAGAGAGAGAGAGAGAGAGAGAGAGAGAGAGAGAGAGAGAGAGAGAGAGAGAGAGAGAGAGAGAGAGAGAGAGAGAGAGAGAGAGAGAGAGAGAGGTTCAGAATGATGAGAAAACTATGACACACAATGGGAACCATTCGATTACTGGTAAAGTAATATGGGATAAACATAAGGATGGAACTTATATCCTACTCGTGTCTCATCAGGATTAACAAACTGACTTCAGTTTAAAGCTAAGAAAAAGAGAAGAAAAAATGAGGTGTAATACGGAGGGGGACGTACGGTAGTTCAAGCTAAGGTAAAGAGGCAGGTGTCATTATCATTAACCCACTGTTGTATGTGCATTACGGGAATGTTATTCTTGATTACATATCTGTAGGAGGGGAAGGTCCAAAGGATGAGTTCTTGAGCTAGAACTCAAGAAAGCGTAGAAGTATGAACAGGAACCATATGGTGAAGAGTGTTCCAATTTGGGTGGCTGTGATTTAGACGAATCATGATCGTAACCCCATCGAAAATGGGAGAAAAAATGATCATGTGACGCAAATACGAGAGTTAGACCACACATACCTCCACCAAATGGTCAATTATGAACACTAAATGGTCAATCACGAAGCATCAGCCCCAGAGAAATGGGTGATATTAGTCTACCCGGAGGTTAAGGGCATCAAAGACAGTCGTACATACGAATATACTGCAGCTCTGAAGCGAGCGCGAAGACAGCATTCCCCTCCTCTCTAGCAATAACGAGTTCAGACGCGGTCTTGAATACATCACCTTGAAAAACATCGACAAACTGCAGGTCCTGTCGGCATCTGAGAGGCCCAGTAGTGGCAGCAGCCTCAGTGACCCATGACCCCATGACCTGCTAATAGACCTCTGCTCATACCTCAGTCTTCTGGGGGGGGGGGGGTTTTCTTCCTGTGCTCACTTCAGCCCCCCCCAACCTTCTGACCCTCAGCTCATCCGGACCTACCTCAGCATACCTTACCCTCCTGGGCTCCCTGTTCATCTCAATCTTCTAGCCCTCAGCTGACTTCACCTTACTCGGCCCTCTGCTCATCTCAAGTTTCTGGCCCTAAGCTCAGCTGACTCTTCCTCACATCACCTCAATCAACTGGGCTCTCAGTTCATCTCAATCTTCTGGACCTTAGCTCACTTCAACCTACTGGGCCCTCTGGTCACCTAACCTATTGGGCCCCTCTGCCCATATCAATATTCTGGCTCTCAGCTCACCTCAACCTATCTCAGCTCACTCCAACCCAACAGGGCTCTTTGCTCATCTCAACCTACTGGTCCCTCAGCTCACCTCAGCTCGCGTCAACTTGCTGGTTTTTACCTGACCTCACACCCAAAAACCGCTGTGCATTCGACCAAAGCTCATGTATGGACGAGGGCATTTTATCCCCATTCATCGAGAGATATATGGATAGATAGATAGATAGTTAGATAGAGATAGATAGATAGATAGATAGATAGATAGATAGAGAGAGAGAGAGAGAGAGAGAGAGAGAGAGAGAGAGAGAGAGAGAGAGAGAGAGAGAGAGAGAGAATATATATATAGGCTGTACGTTGTTGTGCCATTAGTCACAGCGTCAACACCACAGGAACTTTGGTGACGTCAACCGACCCTCCCCCCTCCCCCCCTTGTTATGGCCGACGAGGCGTCGCCCGGGAATGGCTGAACATTTCGTTTAATTACAGCAAAAGTATTTTACTTGATGAACTCGCGTCGATATGAATCACTTTCCATCTGGTTCAAAACTCGGGAGAAAAGACTTTATTTCAGAGGCGTTTGTTCTGTACTGTGATTCTTTCATTCTGTTCAAATCCGTTCTTTCACACACCTTTACTGAATACTAAGTCCTTTTGGGAGTGCGTATATCAATCTATCTATCTATCTATCTATCTATCTATCTATCTATCTATCTATCTATCTATCTATATATATATATATATATATATATATATATATATATATATATATATATATATATATATATAAACTATCCCTGGGCTTGGGCATAGAAAAATTTCTATGTCCGTATTTCCTGTGCGCTGTAAAAGGCGACAAAAGGCAGTAGGAATGGGGGGTTGGAAACCCTCCCCTTCTTGTACTTCGATTTCTAAAAGATGGAACAGAAGAAGGTGCAAGGGAGGAGTTCTCATCCTCCTCGAAGGCTCAAGCTGGGGTATCTGAATGCCTGTGAGTATAAACAAGGTTAAAGGAAAGGAGAGATGGGTAGTATGTATAAGGAAAGGAACCTGGATGTTCTGATTCTTAGTGGAACAAACCTCTGGGGTAAAGTGGAAGGAAGGTTTGGAAATATTTTAGCAGTTAAGTCAGAAGTTGGTGTGAAGGCAAGAGCTAAGGTAGGGGTAGCACTACTGCTAAAGCACGAGTTGTCGAAGTGTGTGAAAGAGTGTAAGGAAATGAGCCCCAGACTGATGCGGGTAAAGATAGAAGTGGATTGTACCTCGCCATGAAAAGGAAGATCATAAGAGGCAAGTGTTTTGGGAATAACTGAATGAGTGTGTCAGCAGCTTTGATGCAAGGGACCGGGTATAAGTGATGGGTAATTTGAATGCGAAGGTGAGT
The DNA here is from genome assembly GCF_036320965.1 of Panulirus ornatus. Classification (NCBI taxonomy): domain Eukaryota; kingdom Metazoa; phylum Arthropoda; class Malacostraca; order Decapoda; family Palinuridae; genus Panulirus; species Panulirus ornatus. The sequence continues at coordinate 19,551,682 of NC_092275.1, forward strand.
AATCTGGCAGTTGAAGGTACAATCTGAAGGAGGGACGTGTGGTATTCAGTAAAGTGAATGGAAATAGTGAACGGCTTGTGGAGTTGTGTGCTGAAAAAGGACTGGTTTTTGAGAATACCTGGTTTAGAAGGACATACACAAGTATACGTATGTGAGTAGGAAAGATGGTCAACGGTTACTACTGGAATGCAAATTTATTGATAGGCGTGCAAAAGAAAGGTTTTTGGGAATGAATGTGTTGAGAGGGGCAGCTGGTGGGATGTGTGATCATCATCTTGTGGAGGCGAGGGTGAAGATTTGTCGAGGTTTGGGGGAAAGAGGAAGCGCTATGGGTGAGAACAGAGTGGTGATAATAAGTGAGCTTAGAAAAGAGACTTGTGTAAAGAAATACCAGGAAATATAAAATGAAGAACGGCAAAGGGTGAGAGTAAATGAAGGCAAGGGAGCTGGTGAGGAATGGGAGGTATTTAAGGAAACAAGGCTGGGATGTGCGAGAGAAGCGTTTGGCATGCATAAGGTGAGAGGTGGAAAGAATAAGAAGGGTAGTGAGTGGTGGGATGGTGAAGTAAAGTTGCTAATGAAAGAAAAAAATGAGAGGTATTTGGGCTATAATTCCAGAGAAGGAACGCACATGATTGGGAACTGTGTAAGAGAAAGCAGCAGGAGATCAAGAGGAAGATGCAGAGGTTGAAAAAGAGGGCAAATGAGAAATGGGATGAGCCAGTAAGCAAGCAAGCAAGTAAGGGAAAAAAGAGAATGTTTTATAAGGAGGTTTACTGTGTGTGAAAACCAAAGGAACAAATGGGAACATCAGTGAATGGGGCAAAAAGGAAAATGGTAACAGGTAGTGATGGAGTGAAGAGGAAAAGGAGTGAGTATTCTGAAGGACTGATGAATGTGCTTAATGGGTCGACGTCCTTTCAATGGACTAAGCCAAGGCATGTGAATCTGTTTCGATGCACTGCACATAACAGCTAGAGAATGGATGTCAGCTACTGCAGCCTCTATTCGCCTGTTCCTGGCCCTAACCCGCTAACACTGGAAACGGCGATCACGTATGAAAAATATCAACTAGTCTAATGTTACCATGGGAACTGTTACGAATATCACTATAATCCTTCGATGTGATCTCTCGAGTCCCGTATTACAGAGAAGTGTCACTCCCTCGCACACGCTTATTGCTGGAAACCGCAGTTGACAACATAAACCGCTCTCACCCCCATGTGAAATAAGAATGAACCACGAAAACCGAAAAAGAAAAGTCTTAAAAAAAAAAACTATTTGGTACAAGGTGTCGGTGGTTTAGCTCGATCGACTGAAGAATAAAACATTGGCTCGCGGTTGTAACACTTGGAGAGACATAAGAATAAGATTAAGTTAGTGGGGGGAAAGAGAGGGAGGTTAACCCAGGTACGCCCCAAGTCTTACTCTCCACAGGTGAGGATACAGTGAAAATCACTGATGACATTCCCTGTCGTGGGAATGTCATCTTTCGCAAGTCTCCCCTGCTTTTTGGCTTGACTTGGGTCCGTTTTCCCTGTCGCTCGGGAGCGCGTGGACGACGTCGTCGGCTACCTTCCCTACATGGGAAGCCGTTCTTGAAAGCGGACGGCCGGGGAGAAAGGCTTCGGAAACGCCTTCAAGAGACGTATCCCGCGGCAGGGAAGCAAGCTAAACAACGCCGTCCACCAGCTGCCTTTAACGACTAAGGATACGACTCTTGGTCATTTATTGTCGTTTTCTACAGTCTTTTTTTTTTTTCCAGCAAGATGTTGTAAGATCAAGCTTACTTTAAGGAATGATTTAGAACGACAGGCAGAGCATACATTTGGTAACGCCATTTGGTAAACATGTGATTGTTTACCAAATGGCGTCCTAGCTTCGTCTCTTCGATGTATATCAACTGACTGTTATATTTCTCTCTTGTGTCTCCCCTGATGATGTGATTATTACACGAAAGTGCACTTGGGAACTTTTCGTGTTTCATTTTCCCCGTGGACTCATAGGAATATATATATATATATATATATATATATATATATATATATATATATATATATATATATATATATATATATATATATATGACCGTATAGATAGCTACGGCATACGGTGGCTGTGTAGATAACGGAGGAGGTACAGGGTGGCTATGAATACAACCACATGTCTTCTCATTTATGCATACAACCATAAGACTCGTCATGTACGAATACAACCACAAGACTCTTCATGTATGAATACAACTATAGGAGTTTTCATGTACGTATACACACACATAAGACTGATCATGTATGAATATACTCATATGAACTCTCCATGTATGAATACTACCACAGATCATGTACGTATACAACCACAAGACTACGGTTATCAATTCGACCACAGGACTCATGCATGAATACAACCCCAGAACTCATCGTGTATGTATACCGATGGTTATCAATACGACCACAGGACTCATGCATGAATACAACCCCAGAACTCATCGTGTATGTATACCGATAATGCATAAATTCGACTCCTAAGCTCGTGGATCCTTTGATGTATATTGCCTTACGTCTAAGGCTCCCCAGAATACCAGAAGCTGAGGAGGCACTTCATAGCGACCCAGGGAGGCGACTGGCGGAGGCGGGTTCACACCCACACACACACACGTCGTGTGATCTGGGTTCTCCGTCTGGGGACACGCCAGAAGCCTCGCTCCACATGGAGCCTTATGCAGGGGAGGTGATGACGGAGCCGCTCACGCGTCGTCTTTGTGATGTGTGCCAAGCCTGTCTCTGCAAGAGTCCATAATATATTCTAGTTCGCTTCTGATCAGTTTATCTGTTCTCTGTCACAGATCTTGAGAGTCTGGGGTTTTTTTTCTTTTTTTTCATTTTCTTTCCCCTCCTTTTCTGTCTTTCTTGCAAGCCTGCTCTTTTTTTTATATACCATCATCTGTCACTCTCTCACTCTCTGTCAATCTCTGCTTCTCTCTCTCTCTCTCTCTCTCTCTCTCTCTCTCTCTCTCTCTCTCTCTCTGTCAATCTCTGCTTCTCTCTCTCTCTCTCTCTCTCTCTCTCTCTCTCTCTCTCTCTCTCTCTCTCTCTCTCTCTCTCTCTCTCATTCCCCTCCCTTCTTTCTCTCCTTCTCCCTGAACTTATTACACACACACACACACACACACACACACACACACACACACACACACACGCCCATGTCTCCGCCCACCGAACACACAATATTTCCCCTTCCATACACCGCCAAATAACCAGACCCACCTCCCCCCCTTTCCTAGCCATTCCCAGATTTCCCAGCAGCAGCTGCTGAGAGCTACAGTGGTCGAGGATCAGCCAACAAATCCTTCCACCCCCCCAACCCCTCACCTTCCCTTGGAGGAAGACGCTGAGATTGCAGGCTGAGAAATGAGCATTTTACCAGGTCACTGGACGAATTCCTCAGCGCGGAGAAGGCCTCAGACACGGCCGAGGAGACACGCTACCCTCCCTCCCTCAAAGATCTGGGGAGGAGGGATTTACCCACAACATCTGGTGACAACTCTGACTCAGGAGGTTGGTTCTTGGGGGTCACTGACTTGGGGGCGTAAGTGGTACCCTTACACACACACACACACACACACACACACACACACACACATACATACACACACAAAGAGTTTGGCTTTCCCATAGCTATGTGTACGTATGTCAAGCAAATAGCCTGGCTTTCCCACAGTTATGTGTACGTATGTCAAGCAAAGAGCTTGGCTTTCCCATAGCTATGTGTACGAATGTCAAGCAAATAGCTCAGCTTTCCCATAGCTATGTGTACGTAAGTCAAGCAAATAGCTTGGCTTTCTCTCAGTTATGTGTACGTATGTCAAGCAAATAGCTTGGCTTTCCCATAGTTATGTGTACGTATGTCAAGCAAATAGCTCGGCTTTCCCATAGCTATGTGTACGTATGCCAAGCAAATAGCTTGGCTTTCCCGTAGTTGTGCACGTATGTCAACTACTGTAACGCAACCAAAATGTGACAATGTTCATCACTTCATGTCCAATATACATGTTACATGTCACCACAGTATTACTGCAGTTCAATGTTCAATACAGAATACATAATGCATGACAACACAATACTCCTGCAGTTTAACCAAAATGCAACTTCACGCCACTTATTGTTCGCCATTAAATACATAATGTATGTACAGTACTAGTGCAGTGTAACCAATACGTACATTTGCATCAATTAACGTTCAACTCATCACCATTCAATGTATAATGTATAAACCCTAAAATTGGCTCTGTAGAACTTCCTGTACTGTGTAGATAGGGTTCACTCGTGTGCTTATCCAAAGCGTTAAGGTATCCAGCCCTAACTCGATCCTTAATCCCTTTAGTGAGTACTTAATCCCTTTTGTGAGTACTTAATCCCTTTGGTGAGTACTTAATCCCTTTTGTGAGTACTTAATCCCTTTTGTGGGTACTTAATCCCTTTCGTGAGTACTTAACTAGTTAACAAGATGACCCCCACAATCATTTAATTCTTACCTGTGTATCTTCAGCCGAATGGCTGCCTGAATTCAATAAACATTTTTATCTTATCTATTTACACACACACACACACACACACACACACACACACACACACACACACACACACACACGTCAACACAAGAACTCACTGAACCCCCCCTCTAAATTCGAGTACCCTGCTGGTGTATCTGTTCTTCCATCCATCTCCGTCCAACCATCTCTCTCTCTCTCTCTCTCTCTCTCTCTCTCTCTCTCTCTCTCTCTCTCTCTCTCTCTCTCTCTCTCTGGTCGCAGTCTCACGTCCCATTTGTATATATCATCATATCATGGTCTTCAGCGTACACACTTTCGCCACGCGCACCCCTTTCCCCAGTTCCTTGGATACCCATACCCTTTTCATTGCTCCCGTATTGGCGTATTCTCACAACTATCCTCCATGCCTCTACATCAGCACCAAAACCACCTTGGCAGACGCGCTAGCGAAGAACCTAAACGTCTTTGATCACGTCTCTCACTCCCCTAACTTCAAAACAACTCTCTGTTGCCTTATTGACCTTCGCGTTCAAGTTGACTGATAGCTTGGCTTTGTGGACTTTTGTAAAGTACAAGAATCTTATGGCTATTCAACGTTTACCAGCACGAAAAAAAAGACATCCAAGTACTTAAAACTAATTAAACAGGATTGTATACCTTGGCTTCCCTATAAGTTTCTTGAATCTTTTTCTCAACTCCTTGCACTATAGTCAATATTTCTCATTAAAGCTATTTTCACTATTGCTCTATATCCTAGCGCAGCGACATGGCTCTCCGTCTCTCTTCCCTATGCATGTCTGTAAACATTACTCATTTCCTTTACGTCTACTCTCAACACTCCTCAGGTGTTGATCTGTGTGTGTATGAGCAGTAACGAGGAATACGATAGTCTACTGTGACTTCAAACTTTACGCTGGAATAGGTCCCCCTCCGTGTACCATGTGGCAGAGGAAATATAATTAGAAGAGGAGACAGAAGTAGCATAAATAGCTGCAGCAACAGATAAATAGATAGCATAAATAGCTGCAGCAATAGATAAATAGATAGCATAAATAGCTGCAGCAATAGATAAATAAATAGCAAAAATAGCTGCAGTAATAGATGAATAAATAGCATAAATAGCTGCAGCAATAGATAAATAGATAGCAAAAATAGCTGCAACAATAGAAGAATAAATAGCATAAATAGCTGCAGCAATAGATAAGTGAATAACAAAAATAGCTGCAGTAATAGATAGCATAAATAGATGTAGCAAGAGATGAATAAATAGCAACAACAGCAATGCATAAATAGCTGCAATAGCAATAAATAACTAGCAATGAATAATAACAACAGCAATGAATAATAAGCAACAGTAGCAATAATGATTGTAGTAAAATCATCTAAAGAGGTGGAAAAACAAGTAGCAAAAGTAGCAGCAGCCACAGTAGCAGTAGTGACGGAACTAGACGTGTTTTTCTAGAAGTAGGAACACTAGTAGGAGCAGCAACAGTAGCAGTAATAAATCAGAAGTATTTCTAGAAGTAGGAACACAAGCAGCAGAAGGAACACAAACAGTGGTAAAAGTATCTTTGAAAGTAGAAACGGAAGTAACCGCAGCATCAGTAGCAATACTGATCGTCGTAGAAATGATCTTTTGAGGCAGAGACAGAAGTAGCTAAAGTAACTACAGCAACAGTAGCAGTGATGATACTACTAAAAGTATCTCTGAAAGTAGAAGCAGTAGTGACAGCAGCAACAGTTGCTATATTGACAGTAGCATAAGTAACAGCAGCAGCATTTGCAATACTGACAGTAGCAGAAGTAACAGTAAGAAAACTTGCAGTACTGACAGTAGCAGAAGTAACAGCGGCACCAGTTGCAATACTGACAGTAGCATAAGTAACAGTAGCAAGCAACAGTTGCAGTGCTGACAGAAGCAAGCAACAGTTGCGATACGGACAGCAGCAGAAGTAACCACAGGAACAGCTACAGTAATGACGCCAGCAGAAGCATCTTCAGAGCTAGAACCAAAAGTAGCAAAAGTAACAGCAGCAGCAGCAGCAGTAGTAACCCCAGTAACAGTAAGGATCGGTAGGAGCAGCAAACAGCAATGTAATATGATGAATCGTCTTAATATCCCAAAAACTATCGTGATTTTCCACTTCAAGCAACGTGAGGACCACGCCAACGTAGCTCGCTCGAGAGGCGGCCAACGTGCGGTGAGCGACGGAGTTTATATACTCTCGGACGACCTCGGTTGGTTCGCGTTGCGAGAGGAGGATCCTGTGATAGAAGCAGACAGCTGCTTAATAGCCCATGAATCTCATTCCCGAGATTCCATGCGTGATTAGTGAGGGTTAATCACCCGTGAGGTCATTAGCTTCACGAAGATCTCTATCCCGGAACAAAGTCTGAGATTTGAATATCACTTTCCACCCCCATCCTCAAAGGAAGAAATTCTTTACATGTGGTTAACACCAGTTACGTCTATCCTCCCCCCTGTGTTTTCGTGGATTTCGTCCCACTGTATCCCACAATCATTTACCATTTTCCGCGCTCCACTCTGTGCAATCATCCTATGCAATTTGTATAATTTGTCGATGCTCATAAAAGCGTTATTGCGAGTTTGAATTCGAAAATTAATCGTGTCCAGGAAATTGTTGAAAACGAAGCTCCGCAATCATAGAGAAAAAAGAAAAAAAAACTGATAGACGACCACTTAACACATGGTATCATTACCTACCCCCCCCAGCAGTGTATGATACTGGCTGGCCAATATCACATTTGTCATACGACCCCATGACACGTCCCAAAATATGGACACGTAAACTGGCGAGGTGGACACCATGGCGTTGAATATGTAAGCAGAGGGTGAAAACGCTAGATTGAAAATAATGACAAAAAAAAGGACAAGGGTAATCCAGACTGAAAATAAGACTTTTAGACAGCGAGATAAACACAGACCAAACTGTTAAGCTTTGTTAGAGATTAATGTGGAATTTCGTGGTGTGGCGGTTAGCGTTGCAGACCCGGGTCGAACGCATAGCTTCGAATGCTGGCTGCGGCAGTCGGTCCACTGTCAACCCAGCTGTTCATCCTCCCCCAGTGGTTAGTCGATGAACTGGCTATTAGGCTTAAATATGGTGTGTGTGTGTGTGTGTGTGTAATGAGATACCCTTGATTAGGGCATTCAGTTACCAGTACAACTAACAATAAAATAAAGCGACCCAAATGGTTTGTTGGTTAGTTAGGCTATAGGCCTATTGACTAAAGAGTCATTCGTTAAACATCGAGTTAGAACCACCAATCAAAAACCTTCAGCGCCTTCTTCAGGTGTTTAAGCGACACCCTCCATAAGACCACTTGTCGCTGCATATGTGGTTTTTACTGAGGTTTAGAGACGTTCAAACAAAACTGGCACCAGTTAAACAGAAAACGAGGTTACCAGCAATCGACGAGGCTGTACGGTGGCATCTAGACAAATGAAGGTGTTCCCACCTCCAGGATCCTTTGGAAGTAGATGTCATCTGATACCCCATAACAAATCGCCTCCCCTTGAAAGCCATTTCCCTCTCGGTACATTTGAGATAAGGCCAGCAGATTGCTTCTGGCGAGACATCTGGATACGTCTATCGTATGTCTCGGGCACAATCTTTCTCTCCCTTCTATTACCTGAGCAGGGAAATATAAAGAAAAAAAGAAGAAATCAAGATGACTTGTATCACACCAACTCATTTCGGAGGGAACTGTAGCCATCTATCCAACGGCTCTGGCTGAAGAGATTTCTGGTAGACTGAGACTCAAGGCTTATGCCAACTTAAGGTTAAAATTACGATTCTAGATGACTTCATTGTGAGGGCTTGTGGTGGGCATAGTGTCCAGGGTTGATCATTTGGCCTCCCGCATCAGCTCAATCATAACCGCTTTGTCGCAGGTAAATGAAAGACTGGAAGCTAAACGAGCCTTCCAGTTAAACCCGCTTCCTCGCATGAGAGTAAACGAAAGTCTGGGTGTTGAACGAGTATTGCAATTAAACCAGCTTCGTCCCGTGAAAGCAAACAAAAGACTTGACGCTTAACGAGTCTACCAAACCAAACCAGCTTCGTCGGATGAAGGTAAACCAGACACTAGGAAACAAACGAGTTATTCATCCATGTTCCGTCTTTTGCAGGTGCTACTTCCCCTTCAGTTTTAACAGTCCATTTAGTCTTAAAACCACAGATATGGTTCGGAATTAGCGCCAAATCCACAACTAACATTATCGTTATCTGTTTGGTCTTGGTCTTTATCAGCACTAAATTCTAATATTCTGAGATCTCTTGTTACAGATAACCTCGGAAGGACCCAGTGGTCTGTGTCTGTTTGCATTCCTGTGGCATTAATTGATCATCAACCTCGACACCATTGGTGGAATCCTCCCTCATCGTGCCTATCATTTACAGCACCACTTATCATCTCCATCATCGTCTTTATCATACGCATCATTTATATCACTGCATCATATGTACCAGTCACCTCTCCCATCATGCTTATCATACCCATCACCCTTATCAGGTCCATCGCCTTCACTATCTATTCATCGGCATCTTCATTGTCACTTCCATCTACTCACTTGAGAACTCTCATTGGCTGCTGTAAGTACCTCATGTCAACACAAGCACAAAGAGAAACACACACACATGCACACATCGGGAAGAAGCGTTGCACGGCAGACCTGAAGAGTATTGTCTTAAGGTGGTGGAAAAGGTAATCAGAAAGTAAAGGGTTGAAATTCTGCAGAAAAGTAATTACCTAAGAGAGAAACAACATGGTATTAGGGAAAGGAGGTCCTTTGTAACGAACCTCTTAAATTTCCACGAGAGAGTGAGCTCTGTCTTATACAAATGAGAAGGCTGGGTGGATTGTTCGTATTTGGACTGCTATGAAAGCATAGGACACTCTCGCGTCGGGGGCTGATTAGAAAGCTGGGCCATCAGGTAGGGATAAAATGGAGACTCCTTCATTGGAGAGACGATTATCTTAGCGAAAGGGAACGGAAGACGCAAATCAGAGGCGGCTTTTCAAAATAGGGAAGGTTATATGTGGAGTACAGCAAGGCTCTGTTCTGGAACCGTTGCTCATCTCAAGCTACGCATATGACTTGCCAGAAGATATGGACTCATACTTGACTGCGTTTGCAGATGATCCAAAAAATCATGAGGAAAGTGAAAAACTGAATGAGAATATAGTACACGCGGACATACATCTCAGAAAATGTGTGATAATACAGAAGGTTCAGTTGAGGAATGGGGGCCCCCACGAGCGTAAAACTCCCACCTCCCCCATCCCGTGCAGTGCAAATAGGTCATTACAAATAGGTAATTAAATACACACACACACACACACACACAACACACACAATCGGGGAGATACGCAGCCCTACCAGCCCCATAAGAGGATCCCTGGAGTTGTATTAAGGAAATAATTAATCCTGCCCGGCGTTATTCATTTTTTTTTTGGTGCCATCTGTAAAAGGACTGTCCTCCAAGAACGCTACCCATCCCTTGCAGCTGCTCTGCGTCCCCGCGTCTATAAAGCACCGAGGTCTTTGGTCCACAACCTTCTGACTGGAGACTTATATGGACAACGTTTCTAAGCCACATTTACAGCACCTGCTCGCATAAGGTGCAATGCTGGGAGTCAATGACGACGAATTCTTACTTACGATCTCTTTGATAAGCTTACGAGACCACAGTGTCTAATCTGGAGACGGCCTATGGCAACTGTATCGACTCATATAAGGTACAAGTTGTGAGGAAGTTATGACGATTTCTACTTCAGGTAGAGAGGGCATATTTCACAAGTTCCCGGGAGAGATAAGTAGATGCATAATATTCTCTCTCATTTTCTTTTTCCCAAGTCATTTCAATCTGGTATTAATCAATGAATTCTCTCGAGCAGGACATAATTAGGCGTTGCCCCTTATCACTCATTGAGAAAGGGTAAGCCTTGACGTGACAGGGTATGAAGAATGTAGAAGAAGAAGCAAGTTGTCGGGTTCGTCTGGAGAGAGAGAGAGAGAGAGAGAGAGAGAGAGAGAGAGAGAGAGAGAGAGAGAGAGAGAGAGAGAGAGAGAGAGAGAGAGAGAGAGAGAGAGAGAGAGAGAGGGAGATTGTTATCTTTTCACCTTTAACCTCGCTCGCGTCGACGTGGCCTCATATCCAGGAGGATGGGGGAAAAGGATGGGGGAAAGGGGAAGGAGAATTCGTGTGGCATGGCTGATATTTTCGATGATTGGTCCACAGATTGTACGGCCGACTTCCTCCTCCTCCTCCTCCTGCTGTTGCCTTCTCCCTCCCTCCTCCCTCAGCGAAGACTGGGGCCTCCCCATATGTTTATTGACCCTGACGAGCCCGATAACCCAAGAAGGACGAGACCTGCTCAATGTTAGGTTGGATGGATGACCCTCACACTCTCTCTGTCTCCTCAGGTCAAGTAATCCGTCTAGTAATTTCTCCTCGGGAGATGTCAATATCCAAATATCCAATATGATAATCTTCCCAGGTATTGGACTCTCTGCTCGTATCTACCTCTCATACCCTCAGCGTAACGGAAGATCTGTCGTGTTTAGGAGCGGGACGCTCTGTACGGTCCAGTGAAGACCATGTCTCTCCCGAACTGCTATTGATCGCGTAGAAGAACTTATCAAATGAGTACTTTGGATAATGATACAGGTCATTTATCCCATTCGTTATTCATTACTGTGCTTGTAGACGAGTTTAAAGGTCCCGTTTAAGGTTTGGCATTCAGTATATTCTCGCCTTTAAAAGCAGAGACTTATAAGCTCTTTCAGCTATGGTCTCTGATTTACATCCTAATCCTAGAGACATTCTCTGATCAAGTGGCCAACAGCTGTTATAAGACATCGGAAACTAGCTGCTATAAGATATCGGTACCTAACTGCTATGAGATATCGGTAACTAGCTGCTATCAGACATCGGGAACTAGCTGCTGGGAGATATCGGTAACCAGCTGCTATCAGATATCGGTAATTAGTTGCTATGAGATATCGGTAACCAGCTGCTATCAGACATCGATAACTAGCTGCCATCAGACATCGGTAATTAACTGCTATGAGATATCGGTAACCAGCTGCTATCAGACACCGGAAACTATCGATAGATATGGATGGGGACTCCATCCTCACTCTCTGCTATGAAAGTATTACAGCCCTGGGCAGCGTCACCCTGATATCATCACTAATCCACATACCTGGCCCTACTACACACCACCTGAGCCACATCCTTCATAGACACATATATTTTCCGTCCTTCGCTGGGCAGCCAACCCTCGCCAGATACATGTCATCCTCTCCCACTAGGCTCGCTGCACTGGCACATCGCATCTCGCCAGCCTCACCTTAAGCATCTCCCATTTCCTGACAACCTTGCATCCATTATCATTATTCACCACACCAGAATACCCTTTCTCTCCTCTAGAGTGAAAATTGAATTGGATTCTCATTCCAATGATGATGTTTAGATTCGAGTTAGTACAGAACCTAGCACAAAAACCAGATGGCATTGAAATAACTTGATATCTGCTTCATAAATTGAGCCTTTTTTGCTCCACTATTTCCCGATCCTTTAGTCATAGACGTTTATCTAATGCATGATGATGCTTAGACTCGAGTTAGTACAGAAATTAGCACAAAAAATGGCATTAAAATGGTTTGATAACTGGAATAACCATCTCACGCTACATACAAAACCCTTTTTTTTTCGCTATGCTATTTACCGATCCTTTAGTGATACGCGTTTATCTGATATATGAATAAATGCTACGGCCGGCCTTCTAAAAACCTCCCTGCCGTAGACAGACGACTTACACACACCTCCAAACTGTAATGTTACATCTGAATCTCTTACAGTATTATAAAGCTCACCTAATCATCTCTGCATCTCATCCTATGTTTAAACAGGGCGTCCCGAGCATGTGTTTCAAATTCTGGATGTTAAATGATAACATAAACTGGGAGAAACAGTATTTGGCATTCAAAAGAAGAGTGGAATTACCAATAGGTTTTGAGTGTAAATCGACTTTTGAACTCCGGGTTTCAAGTCCCACTGAAAAAAAAAAAAACGTTTTCTGAAAATAATATCAGTTAGGAAAAAAGAGGTAATGGGAATCACTCTCTAGTGAACTTGTCTGGTATCATGTAGCGTATCACTAATGGAAAATATTGAGCCATCTGCCAATGAGTGGCCCATTGTCATCAGGGACACGGATAATGGAAAGGCAAAATAAAAGAGTCAATAAAAATATTACTTAATATTCACGCTACGTAAAAGTGATGAGTGATTAAAGAAAAAAAAAGAATAGGTCCGTAAAGGTGATAAATGATGATATATAAAAAAAATAAAGCTAACATCAATGAGGCTGATGGAAAAATAAAATCATGCGAGAACTGAAATCGAACTAGTCAAATCAGATTCACTCGCTGGGTCATCGAAGGCATATTGAGTTGGGAGAGCGGGTCGGGGAGGCCGTCGACCAGTGTGATCTGGACGACCAGGTCTCGACCATACCAGGGGGATAACTGCCACCTCTCTGGCTCCAGGCCTCCAACGCGTTACGGTAATAGCCAAGAACAACAGCTGTGGGAACAACGTTTACTGACTTTCCACTTTTCTTGCTCCAGGTCCACGTATGTGTTCAGTCTGTGGCAGGTGTGTGGTGTGTGTGTGTGTGTGTGTGTGAGTGTGTGTGTGTGTAATCTGTGTCAGGTCCCTGTACATGCGTGTGTATAGTTTGTGGGGCAGGACTCCGTATGCGTGTGTGTGTGTGTGTGTGTGCATCGTGCGTGGCAGATCCCCATATGTGTGTGATTATAATTCGTGGCAGATCCCCATATGTGCTTAATGTCTGTAGCAGGCCTCGTGTGTGTGTGTGTGTGTGTGTGTGTGTGTGTGTGTGTGTGTGTGTGTGTGTGTGTGTGTGTGTGTGTGTGAGGGTGTGTGTGTGTGTGTGTGTGTGTGTGTGTGTGTAACAGGTCTCCATATGTGTATACTGTCTGTGGTAGGCTCCCCGGCCTATGTATTCAGTCTACGATAATGGACTCGCTCAAGCACTGTGGTAAAATCCTCTCACTAACCCACCACCCACTGGTGATCACCAGACTGCAGGCGCTGCTTCCAACTACAGAGGGTGAGCAACGTCGCAAGGGGTGCAGTCGGAGGCAGGCTGATCGTGTGTGGACGGGTCAGGTAGCGGACGAACGAGGAATTAATTCACGAGAGATAAAACGTCCCAGTAAATTCTGTGGGGGTGGGGGTTCCTTTGTGCGTCAGAAAATCTACAGCTTGAGACCCTTTTAATAGCGGGGAGTTTCTATTAATGGTTCCGTCGTGCCTTGCAAGATGGTCCTCACCATGTTGGTGTCTGGGGCCACATATTTTCACAAGTTTCCAAGTGAACGGTGATGGTTAGGATCTTTCTACATAGTCGTCACATATCTGGCCTCTTGTACATAGACGTAGACACACACGTTATTCATTGACTACAATACTACTACTACTACTACTACTACTAACATATATGTATTGGGATCCCACCTCAACACATTTGGTACTCAATTCTAAGCAAAGGCATTAGACCCATCTCATCCGAACCACTCTCATAACTAAACACCCACCCCATCAGGTAGAAATGAAAAGCTTATACTCTTGCCTCACCTCCACTAACCTCTACTCACAGATCTCCTCCCTCACCTCCAAAAAAAAATAGGACACCAACACATACACACTGAAATGACCCGACAAGCACGGAGCATCCACCCTCTCAACGCAGTCTCCAACCCACACTCCAGCCCTCCAGACAAACATACACCCATCAGAAGCCACAAGTCCCTCACCCCAAAAAAATACGAGTCACATTTTCCTGTTTGCGCTCTGGGCATCATCCATCCCTACAATTTTAACAACACAATAAACACCGTTTCAACATAACCCCAGGATCCTTCATGCCCGCGATTCAGCAACCATGACGAGGGCACTGAACCCTTATATATCATATGCCTTGTGGTTTGTGTATACACACAACATCACTACACTTTATGAACTCACCGGTAGAGCGCTTGCTACAATAAACCCCCCAGTCGTGTGTTCGAATCTCACAATGGTCAGAGTACTGAACACACATTTTTTATCATAAATTTCACAAAGCTTTACGTCAGGTTACAGAACAAGTGGCAGCTATGAATTATCCAATATGAAGTCTTTATCCTTTACGGAGTTCTAATGAAGCTCTAAGTTACTCCAACCGCGATTTAGCGAAAGCCAAGCCGCTCTAACCCAGCTGGATGGATTAAGGGTCCAAAAAGTGCACTAGGCTAGGATATGATGTATCTCAAGTCAGTCTATTTTGCCACGGTAACTAGATCGATCAACAGGAGCTGCCACACGCGTGGACCAAGACGAATTACGTAGTGTTTCCTGAAGTCGTTTGTTGTTATATGACCTGCAGTCACTTGAAACACGATGGCCAGACGTCTATCGACATTGTAACCTACGGTCAGTTGAACCATGATCGCCAAATAGCAATCGACACATAACCAATGATTACAAACATTATCAACGCGAAATATTACTTATTTGAAACATTATCAACGCGACATGTTACCGATAATCATTTGATCATCAACATATTAACTATAATCACTTGATTATCAACTCGACACATCACCTAAAATCTGAAACATTATCAACGCGACATATAATCTATAATCATTTGATTATCAACTCGACATATAACCTATAATTTCAAACATTATCAACTCAACATGACACCTATAATCATTTAATTATCAACGTATTAACAATAATCATTTGATTATTATCTTGTCATGTCACCTATAATTTGACACATTATCAACTCGACACCTATAATCATTTGATTATCAACTCGACATATTACCTATAATCATTTGATTATCAACTCGACATATTACCTATGATCATTTGATTATCAACTCGACATATTACCTATAATCATTTGATTATCAATTCGACATATTACCTATAATCATTTGATTATCAACTCGACATATCACCTATATCCATTTAATTATCAACTCAACCTATCACCTATAATTTGAAACATTAACTACACAACATATCGCCTAAAATGTAATATTATCACGCTGAAAGATCAACTGTCATCATCTGAAAATTATCAACTCGACATATCACCTATAAGTATGTGAAATATTATCAATTAGACATATCACCCATATAATCATTTGAAATATCATCGTCACCTTAAAGAATCATTTGAAACATTTTCAACTCGACATATCACCTATAATCATAATCATTTGAAGCATCATCTACTCGACATATCACCTATAATCATTTGAAACGTTATCTATTCGACATATCACCTATAATCATTTGCAACATTATCTACTCCACATATTACCTATAATCATTTGAAACATTATCTACTCGACATATCACCTATAATCATTTGAAGCATTATCAACTCGACATATCACCTATAATCATTTGAAACATTATCAACTCGACATATCACCTATAATCATTTGAAACGTTATCTACTCGACATATCACCTATAATCATTTGCAACATTATCTACTCGACATATCACCTATGATCATTTGAAACATTATCTACTCGACATATAATCTATAATCATTTGAAACGTTATCTACTCGACATATCACCTATAATCATTTGCAACATTATCTACTCGACATATCACCTATGATCATTTGAAACATTATCTACTCGACATATAATCTATAATCTTTTGAAACATTATCTACTCGACATATCACCTATAATCATTCGAAAAATAATCTACTCGACATATCACCTATAATAATTTGAAACATTATCTACTCGACATATCATCTATAATAATTTGAAACATTATCTACTCGACATCTTTCTTTCTTTCATACTATTCGCCATTTCCCGCATCAGCGAGGTAGCGTTAAGAACAGAGGACTGGGCCTTAGAGGGAATATCCTCACCTGACCCCCTTCTCTGTTCCTTCTTTTGGAAAATTAAAAAAAAAAAACGAGAGGGGAGGATTTCCAGCCACCCGCTCCCTCCCCTTTTAGTCGCCTTCTACGACACGCAGGGAATACGTGGGAAGTATTCTTTCTCCCCTATCCCCAGGGATACCTATCCCCAGGGATATGTATATATATATATATATATATATATATATATATATATATATATATATATATATATATATATATCCTGGGGATAGGGGATTAAGAATACTTCCCACGTATTCCCTGCGTGTCGTAGAAGGCGACTAAAAGGGGAGGGAGCGGGGGGCTGGAAATCCTCCCCTCTCTTTTTTTTTTTAATTTTCCAAAAGAAGGAACAGAGGGGGCCAGGTGAGGATATTCCAAAAAAGGCCCAGTCCTCTGTTCCTAACGCTACCTCGCTAACGCGGGAAATGGCGAATAGTTTAAAAAAAAAAAAAAATATATATATATATATATATATATATATATATATATTTAACCTACGTCTGGAATCTACCGTAATAAATCTAGCCCACCTCATTTTTAACATCTTGTTCTATCTAGTAAAGGCTCTTTATCATGGTCGTTATTCAAGTATTTCTATATTGGACTAGAGTCAAAGTTGGTCTTGAACCTACGGAATTGTGAAGATAAGGGTATTGTGAAGGTACTGTGACGATAAGAGTCGCAGACATAAAGATATCGCAAAGATTATATCTAACAACTTTCTCCACCATGTATCATTATTTTCCACAAGACTGAACGAGGGAAGGAGGCAAACAAGGGTCCTTTCTACAAGGTTCATTATTTCAGGATGAAATGGGTTATCATTTCTATTATCATTATTATTATTACTATCATTATCATTAGTTATCATCGTTTTTTCTTTTTATCATTATTGTTATAATTATCATTATCATCACTGTCATTATTATTAATTATTGTGCACCCATCCATACCGCTTCTGGACTTCGCCTGCGCGAGGTTACACTGCGCGTGGAAAGTCACTTTGGCGATGGCTATATCACTGTGAAGACAGTCTCGTCCAAGAACATCTCACTCCAAAGGAGTCTTCATTTCCCTTTCATTGGAAGTAGCGCAGCTTTGAGGTGAAGGAGCCTTTAAGAAAAAAGTCCAGGTTAACACCATGACTCTTACAAATTACAAATTGGCCCTGTGGTAATTATGAGCAAGACAATGATAACCGCCCATTGATGGAAGCTTTGACACTTAAGGACCAACCAGCACTTCTTGACGTCTCATATTGACATGAGTTAGATCAAAATCTAACAAGGAATTCTAATTTCAAAGCATTCTGTTTAAATGTGTGAAAATAGCGAGTACAGCATGTATATTAAAGTACTAAAAGTACAGTTATTAATCAAACTACTTAAAGTACAGTTACTATTGCTCGAGCACTTGAGTCACTGGCAACAACACACCTCCGTTTGAATTCAAAGATCTGCTGCCCTTCTAACCAGACTTTTATTTCTCCTCACCTTCTCTCGAGCACCGTATTACACAGAACCACGAAAGGAAACCTTCCTTCATAAGCCTCCGTAGTATAGCGTTCAGCATTGCTGACTGTGACGTTTTCACGGGCCGCCCTGGGTCGAGCGCATAGGTTCGAATCCTGCTTGCAGCAGTCGGCCCACAGCAAAACCCAATTGTTCATCCTCCCCGAAGGATTGGTCGATAAATCGGATGATATGGCTTTGAATAGGGCATTCAGTTTACCTGTTCTGTTTCAGCTAACATGAGAGAAAAACTTACAAAATTCTTGAAACTCCCAAAACTCGTTTCTCCATCCACCGCATCTAAGAACCCTACAAGAAACCTCTCTCAGTTTCTTCGACTCCTCCAAACCCCTCCCTTTAGTCACCATTAAAAACACTCTTATCTTGCTTTCCAGTTATCTGGATCTTGCCCATTTGTCTTACCCTTAAAGATGACAAATATAGATTTCTAATTTACATATGTCTTATGAGTTCATTTTCACCTGCATATCTGTACTAATATCTGTTATCTTCTCTTTCAGGTGTGTAGCAAACGCGTCATATTTGATCACTGTTAAGGTAAGATACGGTTCTTCATCTCCTCGCTCCACGTACACTATCTCTTGTGGCAAGATGGGTTAGTTGAATCATCACACTGGGACCTCCCTCTGCTTTAGGCAGTAGGGATCTATGCCCCTATATCCCGCCTTGTAGTCCGAGTTAAAGTCTTGGTACCATACATAGATTAATGTTTCCTGAAGTATTCTAAGTATTATAGTATATCAAATCACAAGTGGCAGTCTGAGTTAAGGTCTACATACTGTACATAGGTTAATGCTTTCTGAAAGAACATAAGCATTATTGATTAACATTGTGATGACAGAGCGCAAAGACTGTTAAGAATGTGTCTTAATTACAAAGTCTGTTTGATATATCAAAAATTAGATTTTATAAAAAAAAAAAAACCGCTCCTAATACCTTACAGGTTATCAAAACACATTTGAGTTCAATTTCTTTTACGACAACTTAACGTATCAGCAACGCATTCATATGTCTGATTTGTGTAAAAGATATTTTGCATATATGTATAGCCATGATCTGTTGGGATCCTATGCTATGCTAAGCTATGCTATGATATTCTAAGGAAACAACAAAAGAGGTAAAAAAAGCCTTTGAGTATACTTCTGAGCACTGTATGGTTGGTGATGTGGCCCTTAGGCCTATATGAACTACCAGAGTGGGTCATTATGGCCGTCAGCGTCATGTT
Source organism: Panulirus ornatus (assembly GCF_036320965.1). Lineage (NCBI taxonomy): Eukaryota > Metazoa > Arthropoda > Malacostraca > Decapoda > Palinuridae > Panulirus > Panulirus ornatus. The sequence continues at coordinate 19,571,020 of NC_092275.1, forward strand.
ATAAACACAAGCCTATGGACCTCTAACGCCTGTTTTCAGGTGTGCAAGATAAATCTAAGACCACATGCACAGTCATTATGTCTATGACCCCCTACAGAACCTTTAGTTTGAACACTGTTATGAGCCTTATGATGGTGATGGAGGGATGAGTATGGCGTCGAATGCGGTGGAAGCATTTTGTATGTGGAGATGGTGTGAGCTGAGGCCTTGGTGTTACTTGACGAGTCACTTGACGTGCAACTTGAGTAACTGGACGGGTCACTTGACGAACTTAAGAAAGCAAAGAGAAAAAGCGTTTTAGACGCTTTGAACTTCTGAAGTCAGTTACATCTGCCTCACTGGGAAATCCTGTCCAAATCTGTGTTGACGAAGGGGGTTATAACGAGACGAGATGTAGATCGAGCAAAAAGAGACAGATGAGACTTGAAAATGGGCGGAGGAATACAGCAGTGTTGAGCGGTCAGTCTGTCAGCGCAGTTCGTTGTTCCAGGAAGAAAAGGATTGGTTGACACAGAGGTAGCATAGGTGACAGAACAGCGATATTGACAGGGAAAGAGGAGGAAAGGACTGGTTCATTAAGGAGTATGAAGACAGAGGCGTTGAGAGGGAAAGAGAAGGAAGGGACTGGTTCATTAAGAACTATGCAGACAGAAAGGTAGCATAGGTGACAGAAAAGAGGTATTGACAGGGAAAGAGGAGGAAGGGACTGATTCATTAAGGAGTATGGAGACAGAGGTGTTGACAGGGAAAGAGGAGGAAGGGACTGATTCATTAAGGAGTATGGAGACAGAGGTGTTGACAGGGAGAGAGGAGGAAGGGACTGATTCCTTAAGGACTATGGAGACAGGCCAGCGACAGGAGAAGACAAGTATAAAAAAAAGGAGAGAGAAACAAAAGCCTAAAGAGAGGAATCTGGAAATCAAACTTCGATGCCAGACATTGTTAAAAGCTTTCGAGGGACAATGATCCATATCCCAGGGTTTCCAAACTCTCTCGGAGAGGTTGTTCAGAGATCATCTAAGACAGGAAACGAAGACTGTAAGTGAATCTCGCCTTGTGAAAGCCCTACTGATGACTAGAGAGGAAAACTGATGCAAGATGTTAAAGATAAAGGAGTTAAGGTGAGATTCATAATCCTTAGAGATGGTAGGAAGGAAATCAGTAGGACGATAGCTGGAAGAGATAGAGTGGCCACCTCTGTTTGGGTTAGGTTGCACCAATGTACGTATCCTAAGAGGAAATGCTTTGGTTTTGAGATGGAAAAAGAGACAGACGAACAAGCCCAGGGGCAAGTTCAGAAGTACACTTTTTCAAAACAATTGGAAGATGGATACCGTCTGGTACATATATCTTGCTCGTGTCGAGTGATAGAAAGAAGTGTTCTTTGGACTCACGTCTTGTTTGTGTCTAGAGAGAGAGAGAAGAGCTCTTTGGATTTGTATAAAAAAGAGAGAGAGATACAGGGAAAGAGAGAGGCAGAGCTTTAATACAAAGTAGGGTTGAGGGAATGTTAAAGATTTTCAGAACTGTGTTGTTGGATGGAGAGAGAGAAAAAGACAATAAGGCTTCTTTGTCAATAAGAGAGATAACTATAGCATCACAGGGACGGGAAAATGAAGGAATGGCTGTATGAATGAAGTTCGTAAAGATACTCTTGGCTGGAGACCAGAAAGACTAATCACTCGAGGAAAAGTTATATCAGACTTTCGGTGAATAGGGGGGGAACGCTTCGCCTCACGATATCTAGCAGTGATGAAAGCTGAACGCAAGATGAGGAAAAGGAGAGTTTTCTCGTGTTCCTTGCTCGAGTCACTCCGAGGCCCGAATTGTTGAACCATGGACTGGAAGGGGGAGGAGTAACAGCATCTGAGGGGCGATATGGCTCCATTCCCATAACAATAACCTCTTTCATTCGGTCTAGAGAGACAGGAACCTCACAGCGCCCGAGGAGAGGCGTGTTTTTGTTGGTTAGTACAGTCAGTGTTATTAAAGTGCCAATATTGGCGTTTGGTGGGGGCAGCTGGAGGAGGAGGAGGAGGGGGTTCAGTGAGTAGAAAGACGTGTATACAGGAGTTTGGTCTGACGAACCAAACGAGGACGAAATTGTGTAGCTATAGCGAGAGTGATTGAAGATTGGAAAACAAATCCAGAGTGTTGAGATAATGTTCAGCGCGTTCGGGAATATCATAAGGGTGGTTGACCATTCGCTCCCGATCACTGAGACTGGAATAAAGTGATGGCTTCAACCGCTTCCCCTACTCGCCATCCCTTACCCTTCTTTTAATTCACCGAACTCAGGAACTTTGGAAGACCTCAATGGCTAATCTTGCGCAGGTATTATACAATGGACTTTTCCTGGAATTTGCCCTACTTCGCCTGCGCGAGGTTACACTGCTCGTGGAAAGTCACTTTGGCGATGGCTATATCACTGTGAAGACAGTCTCGTCCAAGAACATCTCACTCCAAAGGAGTCTACATTTCCCTTTCACTGGAAGTAGCGCAGCTTTGAGGTGCAGGAGCCTTTGAAAAAAAAAAAAAAGGTCCAGGTTAACACCAAGACTCTTACAAATTGGTCCTGTGGTAATTATGAGCCTTACTTCATCCAGTCGCTTCGACAGTATGGTGGAAACTATCTTACATGGAATGGAAACTTGCGTTCCTTTCCTTGACCATATCTTTACCCCCACGAAGTCAGCATGCAGAGGCCATGCGTCACCTAAGTAAACCGAAGTTATGTATCATCGAGGGATCAATTACTGTACATTATACATTTCATACAGTTCCCGTAGCGTAATCAGCGTTGATTATAACCAACCCACTCTCTTTGAACAGGATACATTTACTTCGTGCAGTCATACACGAGTGTGTAAACGTGGGTCATTGTCCTCTTAGTTCACGAGGGTCGATTGTAACTCAGACGTCTGTTGGCTTGTTTTTCTTCCCTTAGTATTGAGGTCGTCTCGAAATTATGTTGTGCCCAGGGATGCAGATGACCCTGATTTGCCTACAGACTGTCTTCCTCATTGGTTTGCTCTCTCTCTCTCTCTCTCTCTCTCTCTCTCTCTCTCTCTCTCTCTCTCTCTCTCTCTCTCTCTCTGTCTCTCTCTCTCTCTCTCTCTCTCTCTCTCTCTCTCTCTCTCTCTCTCTCTCTCTCTCTCTCTCTCTCCTTCACAGTATCAGCGTCACACTTTTGCTGCACACACACACACACATACACACACACCTGTGAGGTATAGTGGTTAGTGTTATTGACCATGGGTCAGCAAAGGCTCGCATGGGTTCTAATCCTAGGCGCGGCAGTCGGCTCACACCCAACCCAGGTGTTCGCCCGCCCCGTTGGTCGACTAATGTGTACACTTGATTCAGACGCGAAAGAGAGAGAGAGAGAGAGAGAGAGAGAGAGAGAGAGAGAGAGAGAGAGAGAGAGAGAGAGAGAGAGAGAGAGAGAGAGAGAGAGAGAGAGAGAGAGAGAGAGTGTGTGTGTGTGTGTGTGTGTGTGTGTGTGTGTGTGTGTGTGTGTGTGTGTGTGTGTGTGTAACACGGAGGAGTAAAAGCATGGTACATATATACAAGGTTAAGAGACGGGGCAACACGAGTGTAGAACTCTCTCTCCCTCGTAACACACAAACAGTAACTATTAAAACACACGCACCTTTCATTTCCGGCCTAGCCCTACGTATATGAGCTAACCATGTACCACACAAACACCACAAGAACAAGGGAGCCACAGCACTGTATCTCAATGTCTCTACCGGCAGTCCATTCGCCCTATATGGATAGTCTTTTGTGTCAAATGGATTTGACGTATATTTAAGGACATTGGAACCCATAGTAACACAGGGACTTTCTGTTCAGTATGATCAGCGCGCTTAGGTATAAGCTAATGAACTCTCACACGGCACAAACGTCGTAGAAATCAAAGGATGAGTTCGACTACGTAATATATACGATGCTGGGATGTATCTGGGTCTCTGGCTGACCTGGCCTTATGAAAGAACCCTCAGCGGACCATGAGTGCTATGCAAGCTGGTCACTCCTGTGGGCCTGGAGGGTCTCTTTCATCGTCCTGCGGGTTTTCCTCCTATGACGTAGCGTTGTTGAACTGGCGAAGTCATACTGACGAAGAGGTGATTACGGGAAGGCGGTAGGTTCTTCGTCCCTGTCAACTCCGCCCGAGTCATCGTGAGCAGACGCCCCACAGGAAACGGGTTCTTATCCAACTCATATATGAAATTACCACCACACTCGTATATGGTATTACCACCACACTCGTATATGGTATTACCAATGTATCAATTTACCTTTTTAAAGGGAATTCCTCTTTTTTTACCCCCCTTTCTTTTGGAAACGTTTCAGCAACAGCAATCAAATCGCAACAGCGAATGGGAGGCACACACAAACCCATACACACACACACACACACACACACACACTCAGAACATTCGTCAGGCCCAACCTACGTACACAGGAAGAGCTCCTCCTCCTTCAGACAAACGGAAATGCGTCCCTCAACGTAGATCTCCCAGTCTATCTTACTCACACAACAACTAATAAAGATCGCATGAAAGTTCGACGGGGGACTTCCCCACTAGAAAAAAAAATATAATAATAAAACCCTGTTGTTGTTTCAGTAGCACATAATGTGAGCTTTTGAGACGGTTATTTCCAATTATATTGTTTACGCAGCTTTCAGGGGCTGGGGGGGAGACAAAGCAATTAATACTGACAATAGAGTACAATGTTGTTGTGGTCGGCCAGCCATTGATGGCTGATGAAAATAAGCCCAGCACCTGCCCCCTTTGTGAGATGAGAGAGAACAAGCCTTAAAAGAGAGAGAGAGAGAGAGAGAGAGAGAGAGAGAGAGAGAGAGAGAGAGAGAGAGAGAGAGAGAGAGAGAGAGAGAGAGAGAGAGAGAGGGGGGGGGGGGACATTTTTCCCTCCGATATCAACAGAGAGAGAGAGAGAGAGAGAGAGAGAGAGAGAGAGAGAGAGAGAGAGAGAGAGAGAGAGAGAGAGAGAGAGGACATTTTTCTCTCCGATATGAACAGAGAGAGAGAGAGAGAGAGAGAGAGAGAGAGAGAGAGAGAGAGAGAGAGAGAGAGAGAGAGAGAGAGAGAGAGAGAGAGAGAGAGAGAGAGAGAGAGAGAGAGAGGACATTTTTCCCTCCGATATCAACAGAGAGAGAGAGAGAGAGAGAGAGAGAGAGAGAGAGAGAGAGAGAGAGAGAGAGAGAGAGAGAGGGGGGGGGGGGAAGCAATCTCATACACGCATTACGCGCACTTGTACAAACATTCATGCAAACATACGTACGCAAATTGTAATCACAAATGCTTATCAAACGAGAGATCCGTAAATTCCCGTACACGCACAAATAAACGCAAACAAAAGAAATGATAACACATACAGGTACATTCATACACACAAGATATACACATACAGGAACATTCAATCACACAAGAAATACACACACGTATATGAAGAGTAATCATGCATACGTAAATGCAAAACACATACATTCACAAAAACATACATACGTACAAAACATACATATTTGCTGACACACACACACACACACAAGATATACACATACAGGAACATTCATACACACAAGAAATACACACACGTATATGAAGAGTAATCATGCATACGTAAATGCAAAACACATACATTCACAAAAACATACATACATACAAAACATACATATTTGCTGACACACACACACACACACACACACACACTCACACACACACACACACACACACACACACATGCCTTCGTAGTGCAGTGGTTTGTGTTATTGACTAAGAATGACCACGGGTCGGGCCCATATGGGTTCGAATCCTGGGCATGGCAGTCAGCCTACAATCAAACCCAGGAGCTCATCCTCCCCTCGGGGCTGATCGATGAATGGTAACATACTTTAAGCTGGTGTGTGTGTGTGTGTGTGTGTGTGTGTGTGTGTGTGTGTGTGTGTGTGTGTGTGTGCGTGTTCATAGGGGTAAAAACAACACAATTATATAACGTAAGAGACGGGGCAACACAATGCGTAAAAGTCTCTCCCCGTAACACACTAACTGTAATCACACAGCGAGATGAAACTATAAATGACAAAAGCGATGGGACCCCACGAGTATAGAACTCCCTCCCTGTACTGTACAGTTACTTAACTAAACGTCAGTAATTATCAAAACACACACACTCACTCACATACTCATGCACGCCAGATATACATACTCGCCCACATGTAATACAGGCTCGCATACAAGCATTTGTATGGGCTTGTGTGTGTGTGTATGTGTGTGTGTGTGTGTGTGTGTGTGTGTGTGTGTGTGTGTATACATCGAGTAATCGTAATGGGTGATCTGAATGAAAGGTTTGGTTAATATGGCAGCCGAGGGAGCAAATAGGGGTGTGAGGTACCCATTGTAGATGAATATGGCATACAGTCTGTGGACTTCAGTACTGGAAAAGGGTAAGTGACTGGGAATGCCTTTGTTAAAAAAGGAAGGGCATACCTGCGTCTACTTGGGTGGGTGGATCTAATGGCCAGCGGGCATTACTGGATTGTGAACTAATTGATAGGCGTGCTAAAGAGAGACTTCTGGGAGTAATCGTACCATGAGGGACTGCTGGTGGGATGTCTGATCACGTCTTGGCAAAGGCGAGGATAAAAGTTCGAGGAGGATTTAGGAAAAGAGGAAATGACATGGGTGGGAAGAGAGACGGTGGTGAAAAAGTGAGTGAGCTTGGAAAAGCAGCTTGAGTGAGGAGATACCAAGAGGGACTGGGTGAAGAATGGCAGAAGATGAGGTTAAGCGAGGGGAATGGGTAAGGAATGGGTGCCGTCTACGGAGGCAATGTGCGAGGTGGAATGCGGGAGTGTGAGAAAGGGTAGTGAGTGGTGGGATGAGGAAGATGTGTGGGCAATACATGCAAGGAAAGAAGCGCAAGTGACTGTTAGATATATAAGAGGAAGCAGCAGGAGGTGCAGGGGCTGAAAAAGAGAGCAAATGAGAGTTGGGGGTTAGAGAGTATAGGCAATCTTGAAAAGAGAAATGTGAGAGGGGGACAAGAGAAAAGAAAATGGAGTATACAAATTCCTTCATAGCTCATCATTAGTCATCATTATTATAATCATCATTATCATAATCATTATTATTTCATGCATTTTATATATATTTCCTCTTTCCCGCTTTACCGAAGTAGTACCAAGGACAAACGAAACAGTGGCCTCATCTAGTCATATCCACTCTCTAACTGTCATGCATAATGCATCACAACCATAGTCCCCCTTATCCACAGCCAAGCCCCACATACCTTATCGTAATTTCTTCTTGACAGCATGTCGCCCCCCATATATCATTAAATCCAAATTGCTCTATCCCATGCATACCTCTCACTCTCTTGAACGTTGGGGCCCCGGTGCCTTAAAGTACTTTCGCTCCATCCTTACATCCCCTTGGTTCTCCAATGTAGATCTTCTACATCAGTCTTTTTCACTCATCCAATCACCAATCCTTGATCAGCGTAAAATTTGACAAACTGTTCCCCAGTTTCACTCACCTAGTATACCCCACGCCCCCAGTCATATCTTCAAATGCCACAGTGCCTTCTCTTACTCTCAAGTTACCCACGACGAGGACTCATTCCCTGGCATCAAAAGTAACCAAGCACTCATTCACCTCCTTCCAAAAGAGTCCTCCCTTTTCCTCACTTCTCTCACTTCCATGTGCACCAGCAGTCACGCACATCCAGTCGTTTACTCTCATTTCCAAGAACATCATCCTTGAAGTCACTTAAAACATTTTCAACAGCTCCCTCTTCGTCAGAAGTTCAAGCTCCTTCTTTGTTCTCGTCCTCACACTAACCCCATTCTTCACTCACTGGAAACTCCCGTAAAATTCCTCCCCATTCCCCTTGGGCTTGATTTGACACAGAGCCAGAACATCCAGGCTCCTCTCCTCAACCATACCACCTGTCTTTCCCTTTTTTTTTTCTCACCATCTTGGTCACATCCAAGTACATTTAAACACCCAAACACCCTATCCCATCTACTTAGGGTGTACGTCGTTCGAGGCTTTCATAAGTTCCTTATCTTAGAAAGGAACAGCAGTGACCTCTACCATTCAAAGGGAGATATGTGGGCAATATTCTCATTCCCATATCCCCAAGGGAAATGTAAAACTGTGAGTTAGAATAGCGAATCATGTGAGTTACGAATTCATCAAGAGTTATGTGAAAGATGAGGAGAAAGTTTGTGGGGTGAGTTCCAGGCACCCATGTGTATAAGGCAGAGAAGAAATGACTGGTACGTGTACCCATGTATCTCCTGGGCGTTGTATAAGGTGGTCCAATAGAAGGCGGGAGTGGAGGGCTGGAAACCCTCCCCTCTTTGTACTGTCTCTTTCCAAAAGAAAGAAGTTATTATTTCAACTACTATATCATTATTATCATTATTATTACTATTATTATTATTATTATTATTATTATTATTATTATTATTATTATTATTATTGTTATTATCATTATTATCATTATCATTATTATGATCATTATCATCATTATTAACATCACTATCATTATTATTAATATCATTAATATCATTATTATTATTGTCATTATCATCATCATTATAATTATCATTATTGTTATTATCATTATTATCATTATCATTATTATCATTATCATTATTATCATTATTATTACTATTATCATTATTACTATTATTAATGTTATTATCATTATTATTATTATTATCATTATTATCATTATCATTATTATCATTATTATTATCATTGTTAGTATTATTAGTATTGGTATTAGTTTTATCATTATTATTATTATTATTAGTATCATCATTTTTATTATCATTATCATTATCATCATTATTATTATCGTTATTATTTTCATCATTATCATTATTATCATTAATTTTATTATTATTATTATTATTATTATTATCATTATTATTATTATTATTATTATTATTATTATTATTATTATTATTATTATTATTATTATTATTATTATCATTATTATTATTATTATTATCATTGTTGTTGTTGTTGCTGTTATTATTATTACTATTACTAATAATATTATCATTATCATTATTACCATCATTATAATTATCATTACCATTATCGTCATAATTATAGATATCATTGGTCATCATTATTATTATCATCATTAATTTTCATAACTATTATTTCTTGAACGTTATCATTCATATCATCATGACTATTATTATCATCACTGTTATCACTACCATAATTATCATGATGCACGATCTCTACCACTTAACGCAGGGAAATGATAAAGTGTTAACGAGAGGGGTGAGTGGTGAGAGTGATACAGACCTGGTGAGAGGGGTGGGTGGTGAGAGTGATACAGTCCTGGTGAGAGGGGTGGGTGGTGAGAGTGATACAGACCTGGTGAGAGGGGTGGGTGGTGAGAGTGATACAGACCTGGTGAGAGGGGTGGGTGGTGAGAGTGATACAGTCCTGGTGAGAGGGGTGGGTGGTGAGAGTGATACAGTCCTGGTGAGAGGGGTGGGGTGGTGAGAGTGATACAGTCCTGGTGAGAGGGGTGGGTGGTGAGAGTGATACAGACCTGGTGAGAGGGGTGGGTGGTGAGAGTGATACAGTCCTGGTGAGAGGGGTGAGTGGTGAGAGTGATACAGTCCTGGTGAGAGGGGTGGGTGGTGAGAGTGATACAGTCCTGGTGAGAGGGGTGAGTGGTGAGAGTGATACAGACCTGGTGAGAGGGGTGAGTGGTGAGAGTGATACAGTCCTGGTGAGAGGGGTGGGTGGTGAGAGTGATACAGACCTGGTGAGAGGGGTGGGTGGTGAGAGTGATACAGTCCTGGTGAGAGGGGTGGGTGGTGAGAGTGATACAGTCCTGGTGAGAGGGGTGGGTGGTGAGAGTGATACAGACCTGGTGAGAGGGGTGAGTGGTGAGAGTGATACAGACCTGGTGAGAGGGGTGAGTGGTGAGAGTGATACAGTCCTGGTGAGAGGGGTGGGTGGTGAGAGTGATACAGACCTGGTGAGAGGGGTGGGTGGTGAGAGTGATACAGTCCTGGTGAGAGGGGTGGGTGGTGAGAGTGATACAGACCTGGTGAGAGGGGTGGGTGGTGAGAGTGATACAGACCTGGTGAGAGGGGTGGGTGGTGAGAGTGATACAGTCCTGGTGAGAGGGGTGGGTGGTGAGAGTGATACAGTCCTGGTGAGAGGGGTGAGTGGTGAGAGTGATACAGTCCTGGTGAGAGGGGTGGGTGGTGAGAGTGATACAGTCCTGGTGAGAGGGGTGAGTGGTGAGAGTGATACAGTCCTGGTGAGAGGGGTGAGTGGTGAGAGTGATACAGTCCTGGTGAGAGGGGTGAGGAGAGCACTCAGGGAGAGTGATGATGTGTGAGGCATTTGGGTGTGTGTGTGTGTGTATATATATATATATATATATATATATATATATATATATATATATATATATATATATATATATATATATATATATATATATATATATATATATCTATCTATCTTTTTTTTCTTTTTTTCTGTGTATCTAACCTATATATGGGCCTCCCTGGTATGAGGTTTAGGGCCACTGACCGTGAACAGCGCGGGTTCGAATCCTGGGCGAGACAATCGGCCTACACCCAACCCGGGTGTTCATCCTCCCATCGGGGCTGCCTAATTGATAAGTGGGTTCCCGGCTTAGGCTGGGGTGTGTGTGTATACGTACATATAGGAGCAATGGCATAGTACATATAAACACATATATACAAGGTCAAGAAACGGGGGCAAACACACAAATGTAGAACTCTGTCCACGTAAAGAGGTTCCTGTCTCACGCACGATGTGATAATATAGGGAAAATGTGAAACCGAGTCACACGAAAGTGAATGGATATTCACTTCCCTTTCACCCGTACAGCTGAGTATCGGAAAATCAAAAGAAAATGGACATATAACCAGGTTTTACTGAGCTTCACTCCTTTTTAATCAGTTCATCCCTCGTTAAGTCCAGATGGGCAGAAGCTTATGTGATGAAAAGGTGTGTATATATATATATATATATATATATATATATATATATATATATATATATATATATATATATATATATATATATACCCAGTGGAGGAGGGAGGCTCGAACCGAACTGAACCGGACTGACCTGGTTCCCTGGAGGAGCTGGCACGTGCCATTGGCAAGAATTCAAATCAAATGGAAAATGATAGCGTTGTACAGGTGTCTGGCTCCCTCCCTCCCTCCCTCCGCCGCCACTGCTCCTCCTCCGGCAGCCTCTCCTCCCGAAATCTAACATCAATAACTTGATAAGGTGAGTGCCAGGCGGCGGTGGCAGGGGCGGCAGCGGTGATGGAAGTGGCTGTGGCAGTGGTGGTGGGTGACGGTGGCTGTGGTGGCTGTGGTATGGTGGTGGCGGTGATAGAATGTGGCGTAGTAGTGATATTGGAAGTGGTTGGGATGGTAGCTAGTGGTGTGGTGGTGAAATGGTGTGGTAGGTGAAATGGTCATGGAGTTGTTGTGGTACTGACGAAGTGGAGGTGATGGTGGAGTGGTGGTGTTGGTGAGTGGTGGAGGAAATATGGTGGATGTGGCAGGGGTGATGGTACTCAAGTTACTCATTGCACACCGACCTAACAATACGGTCGACTTCATTCACACATTCACAGTCCATCGGCACAGTGTCAGTAGCAAGTTTCAGGTTGTTAGCGGATTCTATTTTCTTAACGGGCCTTTAGCATATGTAGCCTAGAATTCTTGAAGGGTGAGTATGAACACACTCTGGAGTCATTCATGGGTTACCCCCAAGAACCTATTAATTTAGTCTCAAAGGAAAGGCACATGGGATTATGGACAGAAGAAAGGGATACTGGGTCATATGTAGCTCAAGGGAAGCAACATACATCAAGGATATTCTACAAGCGATATCCTTGGACGTAGCAACCACAGCAGGACTAAAGAAGGCAGACAGCGTGAGAATCAAGAAAGAGACACAGAAAAACAATAACAGTATAGTATACGAGATCCCATGCAACGGGTGCGAGAGGAATTTTATGACAAGACTGAGCGGGGCCTGCAAGTGAGGCTACGGGAGCACAGAGCTGACATCAGACACCACCGCACCACCCGTGCTTCGGTGGTGCGTGTGGATGAGGAGGGATACTTTTCAAGACGGAGCAATGCAAACTCTCTATATTAGGGAGTAGACAAGAAGGCAAGGAAAGCATTGGAAGCAGCTCTTTTGCCCTGAATAGAGACAGTTTCATCAAAGCAGGTAGTTTCACCAGGGGCAAAGTGGCAGTAAAAATAATGCCAATAATTCGGAAGCCAGGTACTGATGCTACGACTATCCACCAGTATTGTGCATTATAATGAGTCATTATTCTTCTGAAGAAGACATGTCGAAAATAGTTGAGATGAATGAATTCCTAGCTCTCGCTGTCAGTTTTTCTTCCTGACTTTTACCCATCTCATTACTTCAAGACGATTTGAAATTATGTATGAGCATCTCATATATTCAGGTATTGTCTCTTTTTCCTTCTGGTTTCTCCCTTGTGCTGCGAATACATATTCAATGGCTTGACTAACGAGACAAGGAATCCCTCGGTAATGACAAGTTGTAACTCAGTCCTCGAAACTATTCCAACTCCTCCAGGCTTCTGGTTCTTGTGTCTTGGCTTCATCACAACTCGTGTGTCACATGGGAAGCCCAGGATATATCATATATATATATATCATGAGAAGCTACTTAAACTGTGCGAAATGTCGCCCTTTGCCCTCGTAGACGTGATTAGGTCAGTAGCATATTACTGAGTCTAAATATACTGAGGAAATGAAAGAACAGAGAGCATTTGAGTAGAAAACAGGTGACAGCAGTGGTGTTTCATTTTGATAAAGACCACAATATTACCTCATTTATCAATCTCTTCTTCCTGTGTCCAGATTGCTTACACTGATTCTAATATCCAGGAAGGGCAAGTGTATACATGGCCCTGTAGCAAGATAACGATTCTGGGAAGTAGCTGAAATGCAAGGGGTCATAACAGACGTTAAAATGGAAGAACTTCCCTACTGTAGTTTCTTGTAATATCACTGAAAACTCGACAGCCATCGAGCAAGTACAATTTTCTTCGCACTATGAACTGGTGAAATTTAAATTCTTCCTTTCTGTATGAACGTGTACTTATAACCTTTTTTGCATATTGGGGAGGAAATGAATAACAGAGACTATATTTTGATGAAGGCCTGAATTATAGAATGAATAACACACACGAAAATCATAGATTGGTGAAGGATTTCTAAGTCATTCTTACGAACTGAAGTCTATGTCTGAGATGAAAGACTTAGGAATCCCTGGATCCCTTTCTTTTTCTGGTCTTACTCATTGTCCCTATGCTTGCCGGGGGCAGTTCAATACGATGCATTCGACAATCAACGCTCGTAATCCTACCCACCTGTGTGCTGGAGAGGACAATAACTAACACTCCCCACTTATTTTCTGCAGTCACTCGTCGTAGCCAAGCGGTGGAGGGACTTTAATTCGCTCCCTTGCGGTGTCCTTCAAAGAGCCAGTCACGCAAGGTATATTAATTCACTTATTAAAGTGGTACCCGGAGAGCTGGAAAGGCAGCCTCCCCTGGATATTAAAGTGCAATTCGCAGTGTGTACACATTTAAGTGCACCATGTAAGTATTAAGTACCAGTATAAATGCGTTAACGATAGTAAGTCGCTGCGGGCCTGTCTGGGGTTGGACCCACATGGTTTCGAAGCCTGGGTGCGGCAGTGGACCTATAACTAGTCCTAGCTGTTCATACCTCCATTGGCGTTGGTCGATAAATAGGGTGTGTGCAACACAAGTGTAAAACTCTCTCCCCCCGTAACGCACAAATGATAATCATACGAATGGATATACACACACAAAAACACAAACATCTAAACATACAAACACACACACACACACACACACACACACACACACACACACGCAAGTGCAAGAACTTAAAATCTATATTAAGTTCACGTTCTATTCTTCATTGAATAACGCGAGCCGATACATCTGGAAGTAGTGCTGTTCACTGACGTCAAACTACTGTTGTACCAAGGAGGAAGAGATAGAGTGCATCCTCATGGTTGCATAGGATTACGTAAATCCCTTATCCTGTTGCGCCTTCTGAATTTTGCAATGCAAAAAAGTACCCTAAGACTCCGTCCTGTTAGAACGCTTCCATTGATCACTGTCATCATACTTATCATACTTATAATGCTGATAATACTTATAATGCTCAGTGCACTTAAATATACAGTGTATCTTCACACTTCCTTTTTCCCCCCTAAGGTATTACGTGAATGTGAGCAGCATCTCAGAAAGTCCCGGTTTAATGGCCCATCCCTTCCCTTCATCGTCTCTCGTTGCAGCAGTGACATATCATCATATTTTCAGTGTCGATACTGTCTCGTGGTGTAGGCGACTCGCCTCACTTGGGCACCATATTTTCACTCCAGGTAATAATGATTTAGTGTTCTGGTAGACACAGGATGGTGTGGAATGAGGACGTAGATAGTGCACCGCACGAACGAGTGGGTGGGTTCCTCCCTCAACCCCATAAAAGAAATCAGGGTTGCTCATTATGATCGGCAAGATAAGGGTGCCAGTTTAGATTTTTGATGTAGGAAAGGTGTTATGAAATGCTACGTATCTCTCTCTCTCTGTGCCTGTGGATGACATTGTCTAAGATATGAAATTGACGATGACCAAATGAAGTAGGAAAAGTATTATGGTAAGTTATCCTGTCCTTGAGAGCAGTAAGGTCAAATTATCAAAGGCCACTGTAGATTTTCTCTCGAATGAGAGCAAAAAGTGGTATTGATATCAATCAATTTCTAAACAATGACTATCACAGCTTTCGATTCTTTATCATTTTTATTTTCTTCGGGAAAATAACGGGACGAATTCATTCAAGCCCCGAGTTGGAAACGGTTGCGTTATCACACTTTAATATCCATTTTTATCCCACTGAAGAACTCTCCTCTTTGGCAAACTAATTAAGGAGATGGCGGTGGCTGGCAGAGGAATTCCGGGGGCTTCAGGTTGGTTGGCAGATACTGTGATGAAGCGGAGGTTTCAGGAGCCACCGTGTTCAGAGAGGGGAGGAAATTAGAGGAGGGGTATGTGAGGGGAGAACCTGAAGCTCCCCTCTGGAGATCACGGGACACAAGAGATCTGCGGTGCTTCTCAGACGGAGGTAGGTATAAAAAAAAAAAAGGGGGAAAAAAGGCTTTGAGGAATCAAGACTACCAGAGCTGGAAGATTCTCCCAGAGCCATATGCAGCGAGATAACAGGAGTCCCTGGACTCAGGGAGGATCAGGAGGGACCCTAAGTTAGGCGCTGGAGGTTCCAATGCTCCGGCAGAGACAACTGGGGTGGGACGTCGTAGGCTTCAAGGGACGTAACACTCCATCTTTAAGATCGTCACGTCTCCCCTCCGCCGTGGGGTTCCTCCTCGACGCCGTCAGTTAGAAGTTATTCTTAGTTATTCTGGAAGGCTTGTTGCCAGGACCCTGACTCCGTCCTTGACAGGTGCTTCTAGTTAAACGTTGGCCATTTTCTTGGGATGGAAGCGCAACCTCTGCCTTCGTGTAAAATAAATGTGGGGTAGATTTTCTATGTACCAAACTGGCACACATCATTGTCATTCACGAGGATATATATATATATATATATATATATATATATATATATATATATATATATATATATATATATATATATATATATATATATTCCTATGAGTCCATGGGGAAAATGAAACACGAAAAGTTCCCAAGTGCACTTTCGTGTAATAATCACATCATCAGGGGAGACACAAGAGAGAAATATAACAGTCAGTTGATATATATCGAAGAGACGAAGCTAGGACGCCATTTGGTAAACATGTGATTGTCACGAGCAAAATTGTGATTCTTTCGAATATATATATATATATATATATATATATATATATATATATATATATATATATATATATATATATATATATATATATATATATATATATATATATATATATAAGAAATCCAGAGTACTTTAAACCGAGTTAACAGGAGTCCTATAGTGAACTGTGAGCGCTTGGCTTCCTTTCAGGAGCAAGTCTCTGACGACCACCACAAGCTGATGGGTTGTGTGTGTGTGTGTGTGTTGGGGGCCGAGGAGGCGGTTGGGTAGGGGCGGGTTCGGGCTAAAGGAATGGAAGCCCTGGAAGTGAGTACTGGAGGCCTGGCAGCTTCCAGGCCTGGAGATGAATCAAACTCAGGAAGTGGTTGGTGTTGTCCCTCTGTGCTGAGAACCTTTCGGTCGACTCCTTCTCTAACCTCAGGCATTGTGTGACACACACACACACACACACACACACACACACACACACACACACACATATACATACTTACTACTCAATTGCCCTGCGTTTTTCTGCACACAGACACACACACATCACAACACTTTATGACCTGTGGTCCCGACAGATGGACGTGGCCAGCTTCCTGGGTGCTGCAGGAGCTTCTTAAGGAAAGAAGGGACTCCTAGGGCAGGAAGACTGGTATATATATATATATATATATATATATATATATATATATATATATATATATATATATATATATATATATATATATATATATATATATATATATATATATATATATGACTTCGCAAAAAAGTCTTATCTCAAAAGCCTTACAGGTGCCAGCCATTTGATGAAGTGGCTTTGGTCCTCGCGATTAATCACACACACTTTCCCTGAAAAATTGGTTCCTTCCGCTAAAGCTACCTTGCCAGGCGTGTACTTTCAAGGCTTCTCCAGGCCGAATAATCTACTACTCACTCTTTTCTAACCGGGTTTTCTTTTTTTTTTTTCGTCCCTTTTCAATGCTTTTATATGGATTTCTTTTGTAGGCGGGAGTGGAGCACTCTCCTCACTCATCCGACAACCTCTCCTGTGGCTGGAGGAACCTCTCTTGCTCTTTCAGTTAGCTTTCCTCTCCCACACACACCGATCCCCTCTAGCGTCTACAACCCTTGCCTATAGCCTGTTTCACCCCCCTCCTCCCTCTCCAGCCAGAGTCCCCCTTACGGTAAACTCCCTCTCTTCCTGATTTCCCTCCACTATAAAATATTGGACATCCTTCTCTTTTTTTTCGGAGGGGGAGGTCTCTCCATCGCCCAGTGGGTGCCATTGTCTGTATACGGGAATAATGATTTCGTCGGGTCCTGGCGAACGTGTTAGGCCCTCGTCTCGGTCCCATCACGTTAAAGTCTGTCCTCATCAGGCGAGTTTTTTTTCCCCTTTGGGAGTTTACACTTGGGAGTGTTCTCGCCTGGGTGTACTCTTGAACCGGTGCGTGCACGCCTCTGTAAACCCGGTGTCTGCGTATACACTAATTTCAGTGAATACCTCCCCTCCGAATACACACTGTTATGAATGTATCCAGACTAGAGTATGTTATTGAAGTCCTTGCTCGAGTGTGTTTTTACTTGAACACATATTTGAGGATATTCTTGTAAGTATTTAACTAAATGCGTTTAAGCTAAGCACATTCTTGGTCGGGTACGTCTTGGCATAAGTGTACAACTCATGTGAGTGTATATGAGCTTTACTGTGTGGGGTTGGAAGTGTCTCTCACAATCACTTACAAATGTAAGTTCGTCCAAGACTTTTCTAGTGTGTGTGTGTGTGTGTGTGTGTGTGTGTGTGTGTGTGTGTGTGTGTGTGTGTGTGTGTGTGTGTGTGTGTGTTATTCAATCTATCCTCGTCCATGTGTGAAGGCCTTACAACTTACTCGTGAGTGTATACTGTGGGGGATGGTATTAGATAGATTCTGTCACAGTGTCTGATTAATAGACTCTGATCCATCAGGCTTTACTGTCCCCCTAGACTCAGTTATACAAACCTCATTTCCACGTTTCTTTCCAGTTGGTTCATTCCTGTAATTGTTGATGGAGAGAGACATCTCATTTCGTGTTCTATCAATACTGGCGTTCCTCAAGGGTCTCGCCTGTCACCCACTCTCTTCTCTTCTTTTTATCAGTGATTTTTTCTGGCAATAGTCCTGATCATTCCTATGCTTATGGGTCTACTTCTGCGTATTACGTCGTCTCGTCAATGAGTCCTTCTAAACTCCAGAATTATCGCGTTTAGGTTTCTAGAATAATGGTTTTTAACTCTTACATGAACCCTTGAAGATGTGTTTGGGTATTCCTTTGAATTTATCGATGTATTTGGCACTGATTTTAACTTCAATCTTCCTGGAAAACATTTTCTCTCTGAAATATTAGAGTATGCTTTAAAGATGGAGAGAACATTTTTCTTGTATCGAATGCCTTTGAGCACAAAAACATGCCTTGTTGTGGAGTGACCCATCCCTCTATAGATATCAGGGCAGTTCATCCTCCACCTTCCCTCTCGCCAGAGTTTATTCCAAAGCAGTTCACCTTACCAACTCTTCCTTTCTTAGTTTTCATCCAGAAATCACTGTCTCTTCACCGGAAGACTGTCTTACTTTCTCTCTTTTTTACAGATATTACTTTGGCTTCAGCACTCAAGAGTGATTCTTGTGATCTCTTCTTCATCAGGTACGCAGCATCAGTCGAGACATTACATGATCGTGGCTACATACATTTATCCCACGCCTCGAACTGCTCCTGTTGAGCCATACATATTCAAGGGTAAGATCTACAATATTGATGAAGGCTTCACAGAGTCTGTCCGTTAGATCACCAGCATGAACCAAGGCTCCACTGAGCTCACACTTCTCACCACAACATCCCATCACGAACCAAGGCTCCAGTGAGCTTCCATTTACAACATCCCATCACGAACCAAGGCTCCATTGAGCTTCCATTCACAACATCCCATCACGAACCAAGGCTCCAGTGAGCTTCCACTCACAACATCCCATCACGAACCAAGGCTCCATTGAGCTTCCATTCACAACATCCCATCACGAACCAAAGCTCCATTGAGCTTCCATTCACAACATCCCATCACGAACCAAGGCTTCATTGAGCTTCCACTCACAACATCCCATCACGAACCAAGGCTCCACTGAGCTCAAACACTCTCCAACTCACTAACTAACCCCGAGAGCAAGACGACCAAACATCACACCTCCATTTTCGTCACGTAACAGTTTAGTGAAGTTAGCAAAACGGTCACTGAGTCTCGGTCTTGTCGCAAATGACTCCTTCCTGTCATACAGTCACCTCGATGACCAAGTTACCATCACGTGATGACTGTATTTAGCTCCAGTGACTGTATCTTACCCCCAGTCCCAGTCGTTCCATGGTTAGGTGGGTATGTCTGTATATTCACTGGGTCATATTCTGCTGTATCTGTGAGGAGAGGGAGGGAAAAGAGTCCTCGTCGGTTTGTTCAGTGTGGACGTACTATGGGGTTGGGTCTCTCTCTCTCTCTCTCTCTCTCTCTCTCTCTCTCTCTCTCTCTCTCTCTCTCTCTCTCTCTCTCTCTCCGCCTCCCCTTCGTCAATTCGTCGCTATCTCCCTGTCTTCCCTGCACCCCTCTCTCTCTCTCTCTCTCTCTCTCTCTCTCTCTCTCTCTCTCTCTCTCTCTCTCTCTCTCTCTCTCTCTCTCTCTCTCGTCCCCTCTCCTCCCTTCTCTCTTCACCCGTACTTTGACCTCGCGACCCGTGCCTTCCTCCCCCCACCACCAATGTACCCCACCCCTCAACCCCTCTCCCCGCTCTCCCTGGCACTCTCCCCGCTCTCCCTGGCACTCTCCCCAGCCTCTTGCCTCCATAATGTCATTACCCCACTGCACTCCACCGTCGCTCTCACCTTGATGCTCTTACCCCAACGAGTCCTGTCGTCTCCTCTTTCTTTTCTCTCTCTCTCTCTCTCTCTCTCTCTCTCTCTCTCTCTCTCTCTCTCTCTCTCTCTCTCTCTCTCTCTCTCTCTCTCTCTCTCTCTCTCTCTTTTCCCCACGTCTGCCAGCTGTACCTCAGGCTCGGCGTATGCAAATACTTCAATGTTTGTCCCTTGTCAAAAAAAGGATTAAATGAAAGTAATGTAATGTCATCCTAGCTATAGCTCAGGCGATCTGTATATATATATATATATATATATATATATATATATATATATATATATATATATATATATATATATATATAGGAGGATAGGGGAGAAAGAATACTTCCCATGTATTCCCTGCGTGTCGTAGAAGGCGACTAAAAGGGAAGGGAGCGGGGGGCTGAAAATCCTCCCCTCTCATTTTTTTTTCTTTTTTTTTTTAATTTTCCAAAAGAAGGAACAGAGAAGGGGGCCAGGTGAGGATGTTCCCTCAAAGGTCCAGTCCTCTGTTCTTAACGCTACCTTGCTAACGCGGGAAATGGCGAATAGTATAAATATATATATATATATATATATATATATATATATATATATATATATATATATATATATATGCTTGCCACCTCCTCCTCCTCCTCCTCCTTCCCTTCCTCTACGAACGGAATTAATTTCACTACCATCAAGCGTTATTTATTTATTAAAATATTTTTCTTGCCCTTCCCTCCCTCTAAATTTACTCTCCAACCCCAACGAAAATAAATTTCCTCGGGACGATGTCTTTCTACGCGCAAATGAGGGTGGAGAATATTCAAAGTTAAATGATGACGAGGTGCGAACCTACTGGCCGATCATTTCTCCCAGGAAATTAAACAGCCAGCCATCGTGACGCTTCGTTTTTACACCCCCGACCCACACACACACACACACACACACACACACACGAAAAAAAAGGGGGAGGGAGGGGAAAGAAGGGGAATACGAACCTCCTGTAAAAGTAAATGTTTCACTTTGGATATTCATCACTGCGCGTATTTCTTTTTTTTTGGGGGGGAAGGGCAGTCTTTTCTCCTAAGTCTCTCTCTCTCTCTCTCTCTCTCTCTCTCTCTCTCTCTCGGATCCTGGCTCTCGTGATGCCATTCGCCCGGTGTAGCAATGGTATTCGCAAAGGATCAAATCTTGATGTCGAGTGGGAAAGGAATAACTTGTTACAGTGAATCATTGGAGTTGTTTCTCTTATGGAGCGCGCGCGTGCACACACACACACACACACACACACACACACACACACACACACACACATGATATTTACCCCTCGTATCACAAAGATCAACACAAACGCCATAAACACACCGAAACGCCCTCAGTAAATATAAACGACATAAGTTTTGGACAAGAAAAATAATGCCTTAGTCTCATCCCCAAACAGTTCAACTGCTCCACCCTAAACTATGCCTCACCTCCCTGCTCATCCATTATTCCAAAAGCAAACGTGATTTAACAAAACACTGCGAACAGTCACTTGCTGTCTAGCTTGCACAACGAAACCAGAATGTTTCCAATACATTCTCACTTCAGTATACTCAGTTCCCTCCACCTCCGACACATATATCCTCTTTGTCAATCTTTCCTCGCTCATTCTCTCCATGCGACCAAACCATTTCAAAACACCCTCTTCTGCTCTCTCAACCACACTCTTTTTATTACCACACATTTCTCTTATCCTTTCATTACTTACTCGATCAAATCGCCTCACACCACACATTGTCCTCAAACATCTCATTTCCAGCACATCCACCCTCCTCCGCACAAAAATATCCATAGCCCACGCCTCGCAACCATATAACATTGTTGGAACCACTATTCCTTCAAACATACCCATTTTTGCTTTCCGAGATAATGTTCTCGACTTCCACACATTTTTCAACGCTCCCAGAACTTTCGCCCCCTCCCCCACCCTATGATTCACTTCCGATTCCATGGTTCCATCCGCTGCCAAATATCTAAAACACTTCACTTCATCCAATTTTTCTCCATTCAAACTTACCTGTAGTGTTGTATATACAATGTATTTCACCTTCTTTTTTCCAGTGAAAATATCCGTTTTCTAGTGAGCTCAGGGTACGAAATGATATGTTTTTATCAAGCCTCGAAATGAGGGCCGTTGTTTATTCTGTAACACAAAATCACTTGCAGTATGTTTGTGTTATCTTTTTCCCCGTGTGCCATTTATCTACGTGAGTGAGTGTGTGTGTGTGTGTGTGTGTGTGTGTGTGTGTGTGTGTGTGTGTGTGTGTGTGTGTGTGTGTGTGTGTGTGTGATTATACGCGTGTTGCTCCGTCTCGTAACCTTTTATTATGTACCATGTCTCTGCTTTTACGTGTGGGTATACACACACACACACACACACACACACACACACACACACACACACACACACACACACACACACACGCACCAGCCTAAGCCAGGTGAGAGAGAGAGAGAGAGAGAGAGAGAGAGAGAGAGAGAGAGAGAGAGAGAGAGAGAGAGAGAGAGAGAGAGAGAGAGAGAGAGAGAGAGAGAGAGAGAGAGTTCTCCCTGTCGCTTACTAACGTCTCATCTCGCTTGAGTGGAATTACTCCATGCGTATGTGTGTGTGTGTGTGTGGAGTAGCTTTACCTCCTCCTTCACAAAGGATCAAAATTTTGGGTCAAGAGGACACGTTGTTCACCTTTGATTCTCATCCGCCGGAGGTCCTTCCCTTCGGGGAGCAGCTGCCCCCCCAACCTCCCCCATAGTGTGTGTAAACAACGGCCATTGTCAAGAGCGTGGAAGGGTTATGACAAATCTCTTTTTTTCTCCTCACCAGACTGAATAACGGGTATGGAAGAAGGAGTGAAAGCCATGGACTTACGTAATACTCCATTAGGCTTTCGGTGGAGAAGAAAATCTCTCTCTCTCTCTCTCTCTCTCTCTCTCTCTCTCTCTCTCTCTCTCTCTCTCTCTCTCTCTCTCTCTCTCTCTCTCTCTCTCGTTAGCCCTGGCGGCTTACTTCAGTGCCTGTCAAGTGTCACTCCTTTGGCCCCCAGGTAGAGCTGTCTTACTCTTTTCTTTCCCCCCCCCACACGTGAGCAGTTGGCATACAATCTCACCTTCCCATGTATAAACATTTGAGAACATGTAACTCACACACGATTCATTCTTCGTAACTCAATATTCTCCTGAGGGAAGCGTTCGCCCCTTCTTTGGCCAAAGTCTTGTAAGAACTCACATTCTGTCTGTCTGTCTGTCTCTCTGACTGTCTGTCTGGCCGTCTATATATATATATATATATATATTATCCCTGGGGATAGGGGAGAGAGAATACTTCCCACGTATTCCCTGCGTGTCGTAGAAGGCGACTAAAAGGGAAGGGAGCGGGGGGCTGGAAATCCTCCCCTCTCAGTTTTTTTTTAATTTTCCAAAAGAATGAACAGAGAAGGGGGCCAGGTGAGGATATTCCCTCAAAGGCCCAATCCTCTATTCTTAACGCTACCTCGCTTAATGCGGGAAATGGCGAATAGTATGAAAGAAAAGAATATATATATATATATATATATATATATATATATATATATATATATATATATATATATATATATATATATATATATATATATATATATTCACACACGGAGGGCAAGGGTGGGTAGCCGAGTAGCCACCGAGCGAGAACGCTGATCTCTACCCAGCTGGATGGATCCGAACGCTGTTATGGGCACAGAGAGGTTGTATGTGGGACTTGCCTCACCTACACCCACCAGCTCTTGCCCTTCCCCTTACAGCAAGACCCATAGCCTGGAAACGGTCGGCAGTCCATGATGTGCCTCCGTGCAGCAAGACGCTGGGGCGCCGTGTCTTGGCCTGACCACACCCCAAGACCTTCACTCACTCAGACCAACTTAGGAAAGGATCTTTTTAACTCTGAGTTAACTGCTCATGTCCATGGGCTCAGGGAGATACGCACTGTCGACCACCTGTCTTGGGTGAGGGAGAATTGACTAAGGAAAGGATCTTTCTAACTCTCTTTGAGTTAAGTGCTCATGTCCATGGGCTCAGGGAGATACGCACTGTCGACCATCTGTCTTGGGTGAAGGAGAATTGACTAAGGAAAGGATCTTTCTAACTCTCTTTGAGTTAAGTGCTCATGTTCAAGGGCTCAGGGAGATACGCACTGTCGACCACCTGTCTTGGGTGAGGGAGAATTGACTAAGGAAAGGATCTTTCTAACTCTGAGTTAAATGCTCATGTTCAAGGGCTCAGGGAGATACGCACCGTCGACCACCTGACTTGGGTGAGGAAGAATCTATTTGATCTTTATAGTAGTCTGAATCTTCAATCTTGTTTATGATAAATACTGAAGAAATTATTTTGTTGACTAGAGAGTTTTATAGAATGCAAAGGATGTTTCCAAATCGTTATACTAGACGCTTATGCTTATGCAGAATTATGCATTTCATCTTACGTCCATAAGTGATTGTAAATGACTCCTTTTGAAGGCAGTAAGTGCTTGAAAAATAGATTTTTTCTCCCTCTTTCCCTACGCAATAAACTCTCTCTTTTGTTTATCTTTCTCTGAATACCATTATCTTTATTGACTTAACTCCAAGAGAGCACCTGCAAAGCAAGCTGCAGATAGATAGATAGATAGATAGATAAATAGATAGATAGATGGATAGATGGAGAGAGAGAGAGAGAGAGAGAGAGAGAGAGAGAGAGAGAGAGAGAGAGAGAGAGAGAGAGAGAGAGAGAGAGAGAGAACTTTCACGTAGAAGCGTGTGTGTGTGTGTGTGTGTGTGTGTGTGTGTGTCTTCGGCGCTGTTGCCTAGCGGACGGATTCAATCCACTGGCGAAGCCTAGTCGTTTAGGAACCATTACAGCATTTGGGATTGATTGGATTTCCATCCCCTCCCCTTCCTCTCTCTCTCTCTCTCTGCCTACTAAGATGTTAGACGCTGGAAACTAACAGAATTCGAAGCATTTTACACCGACTTTATTTTTTGGGGGGAATTCTTTTTTATCCCAAAAGGGGATCGAACACACACACACACACAGTGGGAACAATGGTAAGCAAACCCAGCGAACTGGAGTAGAACGACACGGTAACACGCCCTTTCGCACAGTCGATGTTTTGACTGTCTCTCAAATGCGTCGCATTTGCCATTCTCCTCCTCGCGCTGTAGTGCATAGCGAAGGTGAACGCGCAAATCGGATTAAATCAAGCTTCATACATATTTTTTTTTCCCTCCCCGTGCAATATTAAGGGAAACTTCTCCTACTGGGAAGATTACTGAATAACTGTACTACCACATCGGAGTCTCTTGCAATACCGGGAGACATTGCCTCAGTGGGAGTCTCTCCTGCGAAGGTCATCGTCTCAACTATGAAGCCGCCCTCTGGAATGAATGTCTTCATTGCGAAGCCTTCTACGATACAGGAATTATTGTCTCTACATCAAAGCCTAACCTACGATCCTGGAATTCATCGTCTTCACCACACTGAAGCTTCCAGCGATCCTGGAATGAATATTTTAGCTCCAGTGAAGCCTCATTCGATACTGGAAGGACTATATCAGCTACAATGAAGCCTCATTCGATACTTGAAGGACTATATTAGCTACAATGAAGCCTCATTCGATACTGGAAGGACTATATCAGCTACAATGAAGCCTCATTCGATACTTGAAGGACTATATTAGCTAAAATGAAGCCTCATTCGATACTGGAAGGCATATCCTTGTGCAAAACCTTCTACCATACTGGATTAATATCCACACAGTGAAGCCCCTCTACGAATACTTGGATGAATATCTTCTTGGTGAAGCCTCCTACTTCACCTTTCGGTGAAATATCTTACGACACTGGCAGAAATATGCCGGCAGTGAAACCTCCTATAACGCACATAGTAAATGTCCTCACAGCTAAAGAAAATTCCAACACCACTGGCAAAAATTTCGCACACAACGGGACTTTTTACGATTCTTGGAGATATTCCTGAAAGAAAAGGAGCGTTTCCAAATACCACGGAAAAAAAGGTAACAACAAATTCAGTGGTTTTGATATTCGGTATAAGAACGAGTAGATAGCCATTCATATATCTACTTACTCTACCTATCAACCGTTCGATCTCTCTGTCTACAACTTTATAATAACTATTTGTCCTGTCAATCTTAGATGTTCTTACTGCATTCTCTTTTATTCATATGTCTTTACTTACATAAACAAATGTTTATAATAGTCTTATTTATATATATATATATATATATATATATATATATATATATATATATATATATATATATATATATATATATATATATATATATATATAATGATTCTCTCATATACTTAACATTTCTCCTCATTTTCTATCTGATTCTCAGTCTATCTCTTTATTTACCTTAGCCTGACCATTCATCTTTTCAGATAACGACCCTCATAACTGGACATCTATCTAACTATATCTCTCTATATACCTAACCTATCTAGTCAGATATATCTATCTTTTCTTCTATCTGTCTATCTCGAACCAGTTATCTTTCTATCATTCTCACTGTCTCCAAGGATTAAGGCCAGACCCACCCCGCTTTGACGATGTGGGTTTGATGGTCTGTGTATTTCTCGCTCTCTCTCTCTCTCTCTCTCTCTCTCTCTCTCTCTCTCTCTCTCTCTCTCTCTCTCTCTCTCTCTCTCATGGTGGTTTAGCTCTGCGTTCTAACCTTGCCACGTGGCAAAACCTCGTCACAAGGAATCGTATGCATTCTTTCACGTTCCACCCTATACACATACACACACACACACACACACACACACACACACACACACACACACACACACACACACTTCACATCCAACCATACAGCACAAATAAATCTAGCCATACATGTGGTGTCATATACTCCACATAACGTAAAAAAAGAATACATTAGGGATTTTCTCTTGGACTAGCTGCTTGGCCAAAGTAATTTATGGAGCACATCCTTCTCACTCTGTCTATGTCTCCGTGGGCGATATATTGTCCTTGTCTGTCCCAAGTTACAGTTGGAATTCAACATGTAAACGGTTTACAGATTACAGAGCAGATTCGACTGAACTGACTGGCGAATATTGCTTCCAGCACTGAAGATCCTATGTATGTAGACGCTGGGCGACAGTGTAGTGCTGAATGTGGGGAAGCAATACGAAAGCGATGATAAAACATGCGGAAAAATATCGGTAAAATGTTACTTGTATTCACAAAAAGGAAAGAAAAGTCTTATAAATGAATGAAAAATGATCTTCATCTTAGTCCTAGATATATCATCATTGCCCATCATTCTACAGGCCTCAAATAGACTGCAAAAGCTCTGGCTGGTCAATAGACAGCTCGAGGACAAACTCGAGATCACACTGCCTCACTCTCGCATACTCTGTACTGTGTATGGCTGGGGTTACTGCGCCGTACGTACATCAGTCCCGGTGTACAATAGTTCGTACTGGTTATGTACGAAGCTCCCAGCTCGTCAGCGCCCGAGACTCCACACGAACCTTGTGTGTCCCGGAGGAACACACTTGTTGGTCACGAGAGAACACCAGGACTCCACACACACACACACACACACACACACACACACACACACACACACATACACACACACACACACACACACACACACACCCTAGGTGCCTCAGGGAGAACACAAGGTCTCCACACACACACACACCCTAGCTCTACAAGGGAGAACACAAGGTCGCCGAATACTTGTTGCCAATGGGAAAACACCAAGACTCAACATACACCCTTGTTGCCTATGGGAGATCATAAGGTCTCCACACACCTTGCTAAGGGAGAACACAAGGTCTCCACACACCTTGCTAAGGGAGAACACAAGGTCTCCACACACCTTGCTTAGGGAGAACACAAGGTCTCCACACCCCAGCTGCAGAATCAGTGGAGGTAATATTGTCCAGCAGGTAGAAGCAAACATCAAGACTCAGGCCAGTGCCGTAACCACCCTTCCCGCCTGTCCTGCTTGTCCATGTCTTAAAGTAACGAGGAAAATACGAGGGAACACCAACACCCTCTTGCCTCGATCCTGGGCTGACCTTCTCCTACCACCACGAACTTCTGATGGTGGTTGGTTTTGTTTGGGCTTTAAGACCTATCTACTGCCAGGGTCATTAAGGCCGTCAGTCCAAAGCTACATCCACCAACCGAAGAATCACTAACATCTTCTTCAGGTGTTAAAGACCACATTACACTCTCACTATGCATGTGGGCCCATGATGTTTGATGTTCTCTGCCTCTGTCCTCCTCCCTCTCCACCATCAGTCCACTTCCCATCCACTATCAGTCCACCTCTCCACCATCAGTCCACCTTCCTCTCCACCATCAGTCCACCTCCTTATCCACCATATCATCTACCTTTCACTCATCCACCAATCACGTAACTGCCTCAATGTTCCACCTTAGCCAATCATTACGCCCGTTCTCGACCCGCTACTCAGATGTGTCAGGGGATCAGCAAAACTGCTAACCCAGTAGTTTGAACTGCCCAACAACCTAGATAACTCGTTACAATGTTTCATAGATAAAAAAAGAGGACTGATATATCGACAAAGCTGTGAATAGATCATTCATTACGAGAAGTGAACGCTTCATGTGTTCATTTCAGCACAGTAGCGCTCCTTTATAAGTATATTAACGTGTGGGGGAGGAATGGAACAGTTTACTTACATCGTGAGAGCTACTTAGAATTACTTAAAGGTGACGACATGACCCACATGAGCGGAGAATGATGAGCAGTCATAGGACGAGAGCCAGCGCCGCACACTGGATCTTTGCGAATCTTTAACCCCAAATAAACATTCAGGATTCGTCATTTACACTGTTACGGCATTTACAGGACACATCTTTTACAGCTCAGCTTTTACGTGACCTGAAAGTCACACGAGATATAACAAAGTCGTTTACAAGGCTAAGAGATTTTCAAAAGGACGTGATCCTATTACAAGACTCATCATTTACCGTTTAAACCACGCACCATTTACACTCTTCGTCACCTACGCCACTCATCGCCTCCCACAGCTTATTGACACACCCCAGATACCTAAAAGGCTCGCTATTTACCCGAACCTCCGTTTACTGGGCTAACCACCTGCACGACTCAGCACTCGGACAGTCTGGATTTACATGGGTCTCCCAGGTGGAACGGCCAGGCTAAAAATACCCACTACCTCCTGAATTATTCACAGGGAGTCGAACTCCTCTTGCCGGAACAGCTGAGAACTTTACTGGCTGAGTTACACTCCAGAAGGATCGTTAATTCATGGCTGAGGTTCGTGTGATTCATGGCTGAGGTTCGTGTGATTCATGGCTGAGGTTCGTGTGATTCATGGCTGAGGTTCGTGTGATTCATGGCTGAGGTTCGTGTGATTCATGGCTGAGGTTCGTGTGATTCATGGCTGCAGGTTCGTGTGATTCATGGCTGAGGTTCGTGTGATTCATGGCTGAGGTTCGTGTGATTCATGGCTGCAGGTTCGTGTGATTCATGGCTGCAGGTTCGTGTGATTCATGGCTGAGGTTCGTGTGATTCATGGCTGAGGTTCGTGTGATTCATGGCTGAGGTTCGTGTGATTCATGGCTGCAGGTTCTTGTGATTCATGGCTGCAGGTTCGTGTGATTCATGGCTGGAGGTTCGTGTGATTCATGGCTGAGGTTCGTGTGATTCATGGCTGAGGTTCGTGTGATTCATGGCTGAGGTTCGTGTGATTCATGGCTGAGGTTCGTGTGATTCATGGCTGCAGGTTCGTGTGATTCATGGCTGAGGTTCGTGTGATTCATGGCTGCAGGTTCGTGTGATTCATGGCTGAGGTTCGTGTGATTCATGGCTGAGGTTCAGGTGTCTTCTGTAGTTCATGGTTAGGGTTCAGGTGTCTTCTGTAACTCATGGCTGGGGTTCAGGTGTCTTCTGTAGTCCATAATTGGGATTCAGGCGTTGTGTAACTCATGTATGGGACGCAGGAGTCTTGTGTGACTCACGTCTGGGACGCAGCAGTCTTGTGTAACTCACGTCTGGGACGCAGTAGCCTGGGACGCAGTAGTCTTCCGTAACTCACGTCTGGGACGCAGTAGTCTTCCGTAACTCACGTCTGGGACGCAGTAGTCTTGTGTAACTCACGTCTGGGACGCAGTAGTCTTGTGTAACTCACATCTGGGACGCAGTAGTCTTGTGTAACTCACGGGTGGAGCTGAAGGGTCAGCTACTCACGAGAGGATCTGTAATGTTTCCCAGACCTGTAGATGTGGACCATGGTCGACACTACTCTCGATATGCCTCATTCTCATTTACTTTATCTGTCCCCCACATTTTCTTCTTCTTCTTCTTCTTCTTCTTCTTCTTCTTCTTCTCCTTCTTCTTCTTCTTCTTCTTCTTCTTCTTCTTCTTCTTCTTCTTCTTCTTCCTTTATATCTCACACAGTGTGTGTGTGTGTGTGTGTGTGTGTGTGTGTGTGTGTGTGTGTGTGTGTGTGTGTGTGTGTGTGTGTGTGTGTGTGTCTTTTTGTCTGTCTGACTCCCTGCTTGTCCGTCTGTCTTGTTTTGTGTCTAGCTGTCTACCCTTTTGTCTTTTCTGTCGGTCTCTCTATCTGTCTGTTTATCTTTTAGTCTGTTTTTTTTTCTGTCTATCCGTCTCTTTGCTCGTCTTTTTGTCTCCATGTCTGTCTATCTGTCTCTTTGCCTGTCCATTAGACCCTTTCCAGAAGTCGATAACTCCTCGAAGGCAGTTCACAGGTTCGATGCTGGGTAGGGCGATCTCCTGGCTTTGCTGCCTCTTCTCTCTCTCTCTCTCTCTCTCTCTCTCTCTCTCTCTCTCTCTCTCTCTCTCTCTCTCTCTCTCTCTCTCTCTCTCTCTCTCTCTCTCTCTCTCTCTCTCTCTCTCTCTCTCTCTCTCTCTCTCTCTCTCTCTCTCTCTCTCTCTCTCCAAATGCCTCCTTTTTGGTGCCACTTATGCCTCTCTTGGTGTCTTATTCATTTCTTGCTACATCTCGCACCTGCTGCCTCTCCCACTCTTCTCTTGCTGTCTCTCACACCAAAATTCCAGCTACCTCTCTCACTCATCTCTTGCTGCCTCTCACACCAAAATTCCTGCTACCTCTCTCACTCATCTCTCGCTGCCTCTCACATCTCACACTCTTACCATCTCTCTCGCCACAGTTGCCACTTCTCACACACCCCCCTGGCAATCTTATGCTCCAATCTGGCCATTAATTCACTCACCTCCCATGCCAATTTAGCAATCTCTCTCTCGCTACACTTACCATCTCTAACGCCACTCTTTCTTGCTATCTCTCACACCACCCCTAATCGTCTCTCACGGCTTTTCTACTTGTCATCGCTTATGAAACTGTTGCACCGTCTCACAACACCGTTGCGTCTTTTATGTAACTCCTTTTTTGCCGTGTCGTACCCGTCTCTTACGTCAATATACGTACCTTTCAAGTTATATGTATATATATATATATATATATATATATATATATATATATATATATATATATACATATATATATATATATATATATATATATATATATATATATATATATATATATATATATATATATATATATATATATATATATACGAACAAAGTGCATAGGAACGCGCACCTTCGTAGAACATACAAACCTCCAACAGCCAGCCCACGACGACCAGTCACCCCCACGACCAAAGTCACTCCCACGACGACCACAGTCACTCCCACGACCACAGTCACTCCCACGACGACCACAGTCACTCCCACGACCACAGTCACTCCCACGACCACAGTCACTCCTACGACCACAGTCACTCCCACGACGACCACAGTCACTCCTACGACCACAGTCACTCCCACGGCCACAGTCACCCCCACGACCACAGTCACCCCCACGACCACAGTCACCCCTACGACCACAGTCACTCCCACGACCACAGTCACTCCCACGACCACAGTCACTCCCACGACCACAGTCACCCCCACGACCACAGTCACTCCCACGACCACAGTCACTCCCACGACCACAGTCACTCCCACGACCACAGTCACTCCCACGACCACAGTCACTCCCATGACCATAGTCACTCCTACGACCATAGTCACTCCTACGACCACAGTCACCCCACGACCACAGTCACTCCCACGACCACAGTCACTCCACGACGACCACAGTCACTCCTACGACCACAGTCACTCCCACGACCACAGTCACTCCCCCGACCACAGTCACTCCACGACCACAGTCCACTCCCACGACCACAGTCACTCCTACGACCACAGTCACCCCACGACCACAGTCACTCCCACGACCACAGTCACTCCCACGACCACAGTCACTCCTACGACCACAGTCACTCCCACGACCACAGTCACTCCCACGACCACAGTCACTCCCACGACCACAGTCACTCCCACGACCACAGTCACTCCCACGACCACAGTCACTCCTACGACCACAGTCACTCCACGACACAGTCACTCCACGACCACAGTCACTCCCACGACCACAGTCACTCCCACGACCACAGTCACTCCCACGACCACAGTCACTCCCACGACCACAGTCACTCCCACGACCACAGTCACCCCCACGACCACAGTCACTCCCACGACCACAGTCACTCCCACGACCACAGTCACTCCCACGACCACAGTCACTCCCACGACCACAGTCACTCCCACGACCACAGTCACTCCCCACGACCACAGTCACTCCCACGACCACAGTCACTCCCCACGACCACAGTCACTCCCACGACCACAGTCACTCCCACGACCACAGTCACTCCCACGACCACAGTCACCCCCACGACCACAGTCACTCCCACGACCACAGTCACCCCACGACCACAGTCACTCCCACGACCACAGTCACTCCCACGACCACAGTCACTCCCACGACCACAGTCACTCCCACGACCACAGTCACTCCCACGACCACAGTCACTCCCACGACCACAGTCACTCCCACGACCACAGTCACTCCCACGACCACAGTCACTCCCACGACCACAGTCACTCCCACGACCACAGTCACCCCCACGACCACAGTCACTCCCCACGACCACAGTCACTCCCACGACCACAGTCACTCCCACGACCACAGTCACTCCCACGACCACAGTCACTCCCACGACCACAGTCACTCCCACGACCACAGTCACTCCCACGACCACAGTCACTCCCACGACCACAGTCACTCCCACGACCACAGTCACTCCCACGACCACAGTCACTCCCCACGACACAGTCACTCCCACGACCACAGTCACTCCCACGACCACAGTCACTCCCACGACCACAGTCACTCCCACGACCACAGTCACTCCCACGACCACAGTCACTCCCACGACCACAGTCACTCCCACGACCACAGTCACTCCCACGACCACAGTCACTCCACGACCACAGTCACTCCCACGACCACAGTCACTCCCACGACCACAGTCACTCCACCACAGTCACCCACGACCACAGTCACATCCCACGACCACAGTCACTCCCACGACCACAGTCCACCCCACGACCACAGTCACACCCCACCACGACCACAGTCACTCCCACGACCACAGTCACTCCCACGACCACAGTCACTCCCACGACCACAGTCACTCCACGAACACATCACTCCAGACCACAGTCACTCCCACGACCACAGTCACTCCCACGACCACAGTCACTCCTACGACCACAGTCACTCCACGAACAGACGACACAGTCACCCCACGACCACAGTCACTCCCACGACCACAGTCACTCCCACGACCACAGTCACTCCACGACCACAGTCACTCCACGACCACAGTCACTCCAGACCACAGTCACTCCCACGACCACAGTCACACGACCACAGTCACTCCACGACCACAGTCACCACCCCATGACCACAGTCACTCCCACGACCACAGTCACTCCCACGACCACAGTCACTCCTACGACCACAGTCACCCCCACGACCACAGTCACTCCCACGACCACAGTCACTCCAACGACCACAGTCACTCCCACGACCACAGTCACCCCCACGACCACAGTCACTCCTACGACCACAGTCACTCCCACGACCACAGTCACTCCCACGACCACAGTCACTCCCACGACCACAGTCACTCCCACGACCACAGTCACTCCCACGACCACAGTCACTCCCACGACCACAGTCACTCCCACGACCACAGTCACCCCCACGACCACAGTCACTCCCACGACCACAGTCACTCCCACGACCACAGTCACTCCCACTACTATAGGATCCCCACAAAAAAGGCAAAACACAAAAAAAAAAGGCCGGCCTTTAAAACGACTGTCTGGGGACGACTGCGGCGGGTTAATCAAAGACAGGAGGCCCATAATCTTTTATGGATCGGGTCAGTGGCATCCTGATGGCGTAGAGAGAGAGAGAGAGAGAGAGAGAGAGAGAGAGAGAGAGAGAGAGAGAGAGAGAGAGAGAGAGAGAGAGAGAGAGAGAGAGAGAGAGTGTTAAGTACTCGTCCCTCCTCTCCCTCTTCTGTTCTCTTCCTCTCTCTCTCTCTCTCTCTCTCTCTCTCTCTCTCTCTCTCTCTCTCTCTCTCTCTCTCTCTCTCTCTCTCTCGTCACCGTTGTCAACCTGGACCCGTCGCCCTCACAGCCCACCGACCACCTGACCTGCCGCCGCTCGCCACCTCGTCTCCACCATTGAGTCTGGCTGTTATCTTGCCCACACAGCACACCCATCCGTCTCATGAGTGGCTCCTTCCCGGCCTATAAATACATTCTAATGACTTCCTTCCCAGACGTCAGCCTTGCCTGTACCACGAACCCAGACGTCAGCCTTGCCTGTACCATGAACCCAAGACGTCAGCCTTGCCTGTACCATGAACCCAGACGTCAGCCTTGCCTGTACCATGAACCCAGACGTCAGCCTTGCCTGTATCATGAACCCAGACGTCAGCCTTGCCTGTATCATGAACCCAGACGTCAGCCTTACCTGTATCATGAACCCAGACGTCAGCCTTGCCTGTACCATGAACCCAAGACGTCAGCCTTGTCTGTACCATGAACCCAGGACGTCAGCCTTGCCTGTATCATGAACCCAGACGTCAGCCTTGCCTGTATCATGAACCCAGACGTCAGCCTTGCCTGTGCCATGAACCCAAGACGTCAGCCTTCCCTGTATCATGAACCCAGACGTCAGCCTTGCCTGTACCACGAACCCAGACGTCAGCCTTGCCTGTACCATGAACCCAGACGTCAGCCTTGCCTGTACCATGAACCCAGACGTCAGCCTTGCCTGTACCATGAACCCAGACGTCAGCATTACCTGTATCATGAACCCAAGACGCCAATTCAAGAGGTTCTGTTCGAAAAGCAACACACTGACAACGTCTCTTCATGCCACTGAGAAAATCCTGAGGTCCAGTTGTATTTGTAAAACTGCCACTGAAATATTTTCTAAGTGGGTATTTCTTTATCTATAATTCCTTACATTCTCCCACTCAAGAATGTAACGTGAGGGACCCGAAGACTAAGCCTACGATGAACGATCCTCATCTCCGCTATTTTTACGTAGGTAAAAGTGATAATAGAAGAGGGGAAAGATTTTCAGTCTCCCGCTTCCGCCTTCTCTTAATTGCCTTTTACGACCAGCAGGATATACGTGGGCAGTATCTTTTCTTCCTTATCCCTTGGGACAATTACGTATAATATCTTTACATTCTTTGTACCCTCACTTATATTTACTGACAGTCAGCTTAATGTAATAAGGGTTTCCTTATTACGTAATCATCTTATGACAGACTTTCCTTAATTTGGAGCTATCAAATGTGCTTTCCTTATTTACTGACAGTCAGCTTAATGTAATAAGGGCTTCCTTATTACGTAACTATCTTATGACCGACTTCCCTTATTGTGGAGCTTTCAAATGTGCTTTCGTAAGAGCCTTCGTAATGCTAGCCATCACCAGTTGATGTTTCGAAGCGACATGAAGCCACAGTGTCGTTCGGTAATGCCAGTCATCATCAGTTGATGTTTCGAAGCGACAAGAAACCGCAATGTCTTCCGGTAATGCCAGTCATCATCAGTTGATGTTTCGAAGCGACATGAAACCACAATGTCTTCCGGTAATGCCAGTCATCATCAGTTGATGTTTCGAAGCGACATGAAACCACAGTGTCGTTTGGACAACACCAAACTCCCACTTGTGAGGACAAACTCTCCAAGAACTTCTTCTCGTATCAGAACTCCTGTGAATATCTCAAGGACTCGAGGGAAATTTCGAATCTTTTTTCGATATCGTTAAGTTATGTAGCTTAGGTTACGGGGCCGTCAATCAGTGATTTACTGAGTGTCAAAGGAAACATCTGTAGGACACAATGAAAGCATAGGCGTTCTTGTATCTATGTCTATATTATGAATGTTCAGATCCGGATTTTCACGTTTTTATGGAATTCTAGCGATAATAACCAGAGCCAGAAGACTTTTGGCTACGCCTCGAACCTGATAATGATATTGTTTGGGGTTTATAGCTCATAAAACATACGTCATTATGTTCTAATAGTTACGGATAACGCAGTAATAAAATGTGAGTCATACAGCCGCCAGTTCTGGGTCATATAGCTGTTAGGCTTGGGTCACACAGCTACTTGAGGTCTAGGTTAGGAAGATGACAGGTTTTGGGTTACAGCGACAAGGTCCGGGGTCACACAGATGCTAGATCTGGGTCACACAGTTGCTTGATAACAATTTCATACTATTACACACTCCTGTGGTGTAGCGGTTAGCGCTCCTGACCGTGACGCCTTCACGGGCCGCCCAGAGTCAAACGGATTCGAATCCTGGTTTTGGTAATCTGTCCACAGTCAACCCAGCTGTTCATCCACCTTTAGGGGGTTGATCGATAAAATGGTAAACTGGCCCAGGCTAGGGCATATATATATATATATATATATATATATATATATATATATATATATATATATATATATATATATATATATATATATCACCGTATTTGACCCTTTCTTCCTCTGCAATGGACACAACTCTTATGAATTTTCCCCAAGTGGCAAAATCCTCTTGGACGTCTTAGACATAATGAGCAGTGAGGATAAAATGTCAGGTATATCTGGTTACACCAGAGACACTCCGTTTCTTGTTTTCCAGGATTGCAGGAAAAACCCGTAATACCTATCACACAAAATGTTTCATCATGCAGGGAGAGAAAGAGAAAGAAAAAAAAAAAGGTTTTCGCTGGAAACCTTAAAATGAGCAGAGGGTAAAGCGAAGTTCTGTCTTTTCGCGGGGCGAAAGTGGAATATCCAGTGTAATGTCTCTTATTTGCTCTTCTCTCTTTTTTACTTTTTTCTTTTTTTTTTTCTTTTTACCGAGAGAGCTAATGAATAACGCTTTAAGTTCCTGGCAGCGAACACAAAAGCGCGAGCGAGGAAGCGAGCTGGCGTATCCACCTCGCAGATCTCATTAGAATTTCTACTATTTCTTTAATTCGTTGAAGGCCCCAGTCACAGACGGAGGTCCACATCAAGGCCAAGCCTTGACTAAGACAAGAGACGGGCAAAGAAAGATAATTATGATAGCTATATATAAATTGCTGAAGGAGTATATATATATATATATATATATATATATATATATATATATATATATATATATATATATATATATATATATATATATATATATATATATGTTGTTTCCTGTGGGGCAGGGTGGCGTCTAGAATGGATGATGGCAAGGAAGCATAAATATGTACATGTGTTTATAACTATACGTCTGTGCATGTGTATATACATGCATATATATGAGTATATGTGTAAATGTGAGTGTGTGGGTGGATGTGTCTTTCTTCGTCTGTTTCCTGGCGCTAACTCACTGACGCGGGACACGACGATCAAGTATAATAAGTCATATATATATATATGAATGGATAGGTGGCACTTTAATGAAGATGAGCATATGACGTAATGACTTGAAAACGAAGAGATAGCTAATCTTATCCTTAACAGGAGAGAGGTCAAAGATACGGTCGATAAAGACCTTAATTCAACAGCAGTTATCGTAAAACTTAGGAGACTGTGCTTAGATGTGAGGCAACGAAGAGACGTTCTCTCTCTATCTCTCTCTCCTCGCCAAAGTAACGTTGATATTTTGAAAACGAGGGATTGATGAGAGGCAATGAAGAGGCATTCATTCTCTCTCTCTCTCTCTCTCTCTCTCTCTCTCTCTCTCTCTCTCTCTCTCTCTCTCTCTCTCTCTCTCTCTCTCTCTCTCTCCTCGCCAAAGTATCGTTGATGTTTTGAGAAGGACGGAGAGCATCTGACGTCACTGAGTACGTTGACAGCCAGTCAATTATGACTATATAAGTGAACACATGTTGGTGTTTTCTGTGTACTACATACTGGTTCAGAGTAGCAAGGTTGTGTTTCAAGGATATCATTTAACGGTAAGCTCAAATATCCCACACAACTGGTCTGAAATACGCACGTACGTGAAGGCCGTGTGAGTGAAATACGCATGTACGTCACGAAGGCCGTGTGAGTGAAATACGCACGTTCGTGATGAAGGTCGTGTGAATGCAATGCGCACGTACGTGATGAAGGCCGAGAATGAAATACGCACGTACGTGATGAAGGCCGACCAGATGAATAGTGTTCCTAACTCATGGTTCCCTGTCGACTCTGATCCTCTCAATTATGTGTTGTATCAGTGTTGTATCATGTGTTGTATTAGTGTTGTACTATGTGTTGTATTAGTGTTGTATTCTCTGGTGTATTAGTGTTGCATCATGTGTTGTATTAGTGCTGTATTCTGTGATGTATTAGTGTTGTATTATGTGTTGTATTATTGCTGTATTCTGTGTCGCATTAGTGTTGTATTATGTGTTGTATTAGTGAAAGGACAGAGAGCTTAAGCCACCAATGTTGTGTTGTGATTCTTCTAGTTTCCGCTTAGATCGTGTCTGTTGTCTTCACGAAACGACGAGGAAATTATCAAACGACACAGCCGTGAGTACAATTACAACTACGACTGTTGTGTTGTGATTCTCTGAGCTTATACATATATATATATATATATATATATATATATATATATATATATATATATATATATATATATATATATATATATATATATATATTCCTATGAGTCCACGGGGAAAATGAAACACGAAAAGTTCCCAAGTGCACTTTCGTGTAATAATCACATCATCAGGGGAGACACAAGAGAGAAATATAACAGTCAGTTGATATACATCAAAGAGACGAAGCTAGGACGCCATTTGGTGTATATATATATATATATATATATATATATATATATATATATATATATATATATATATATATATATATATATATATATATATCATATAAATCGTATAAATCCCTCCACGACACCTATACGACACTGTGCACTGTCACCACAGCACTGAACATGATGCTGGTCTTGGGCGTCCAGGCAACAGTACACGAAGCCTTAAGAAGATTACTTTCTCAGAAGGTTAATCACAACGATTAGTAGACTACCGGAATGTACATCCTCCACCGTAAGATGCGGTTAACGAGGAGGTGAGTGGAGTAGCGGACACTTGCTTGAGGAGAAGGAGGAGGAGGAGGAGGAGAGAGTATGTGTTGTCCAGCGAGCGAGAGGAGGAGGAGGAGGAGGAGGAGGAGAGAGTATGTGTTGTCCAGCAAGCGAGAGGAGGAGGAGGAGGAGGAGGAGGAGGAGGAGGAGGAGGAGGAGGAGGAGGAGAGAGTATGTGTTGTCCAGCGAGCGAGAGGAGGAGGAGGAGGAGGAGGAGAGTGTAAATGCTGTCCAGCGAGCGGGCTTGTGCCATACCCGCCCAGAGCGCGAACTGGTGACTGACATCGAACTCAGCCTCTGGCTGAAGGAGCGCCCTGTGGTGACCTGTCCCACCCCCGCAGGACAAGGTAGACCCCGCCAGCTCTACCTCGATCACGATTGAACGCCCAGCGCGGGGCTATCATGCCTCCGCCTTCTCTCTCTCTCTCTCTCTCTCTCTCTCTCTCTCTCTCTCTCTCTCTCTCTCTCTCTCTCTCTCTCTCTGTACAGGTGGCAGTGGCATATTGATTTTTTACCCCCTTCTCTCTCTCTCTCTCTCTCTCTCTCTCTCTCTCTCTCTCTCTCTCTCTCTCTTGCTAGCTCGCTCGCTCGCGCGAACGCGCGCATTCCCGGATACAAAAGTCTTGTCTCCGTTTTTGATAATCTACATCTACTTTTAAATTACTACTATATCAATTTCTGACACCAGTTTCTTAAACACGTCTCTCAAGTCCTAAGCCAGAGAGGTTTAAAAGTCCTTATATGATACTCTGCTTTCCTTTTTTTCTTCTTTGACGTACATTACGCTATTTTTTAAACTCATGATATAAATAAACATCATTCTTTTAGTTTAAAGTTGGTGAAAAAAAATATAGAGCAAAACAGCACTTTTATTCATTCTCTAATCATCATTTTCCAAATAGCTACATTTCCCCAATTCATTTCTGGGATCTATAGATATTTGAATATTCTGGCACAGCGT
>NC_092275.1:19613989-19648989 GCF_036320965.1 Panulirus ornatus
CGAGTGTGCAGGGATAACCAAAGGGAGACTGAGTGAAGCGTGGTATAAAGTGGGGATAAATGAAAGAAGGAGAGTGGAATGA
Source organism: Panulirus ornatus (assembly GCF_036320965.1). NCBI lineage: Eukaryota > Metazoa > Arthropoda > Malacostraca > Decapoda > Palinuridae > Panulirus > Panulirus ornatus. The sequence goes on from NC_092275.1 coordinate 19,614,072, forward strand.
GGAGCACAAAACACCTAGGGAAGTAATAGAAGCAATATTTACATGAACGGAATAAGTGTGTGTGGTATACGGAAGGTGGAGAGAGGTGAGCGTATGAGAACGCACAGTGTGTGGTGGGAGGAGGATTCGGATGGCTTGTGAAAGAGAAAAGACAGGTGTACATACGGCATATGCAAGGCTGGAGTGTGGATGATTGGGAGCCGTGCAGCGGACAGCCGTCATTAAGCATACATGTTGAGAAACCCACACGCAAAACAGTCTAATTAGAGGAATTCGCGTCTACGAAATTACTCTGAAATGACTTTGGATGGTCGGTCAATTAGATAGGCTTCTTCAGACGTCAAAGATACGGCTACGAAAAAAAAAAACGAGCTATTACGTGCACCGATATGCCGAAGGTGGAGACAGAAAGAGAGAGAGAGTGTGTGTGCTCGCTCCACATATACAGCCACTGGAAAGGATTGCGTATTGACTCAGGTACGTCGGTGGCAGAGGCCGGAGTGAGCCTTTCTTTCGTTCCCGAGGCAGAAACACGAAAATAACGAGTGTCAAAGTGCCAGGCTCTCCAGAGTCTGAAAATATGAGGAAAACACGCTAGGATTAGTTTAGCTCGTCGGTTGTGGCCCATCAAAGGAAGCTGACTGGATCTCTGTCTTCTATATTTCCTCCGTCTTCTCTTTCTTTCTCTGCTCATCTCATCCCTGAAATTGATGTACGAGGCTTTGGTGAACACCAGACCATCTACGAACATGTTGATGAAATGAGGATACGATTATTTCTAACGTTCCTCAAGCTGGCACTACATCTTTCACTCATATCTATGTTGATTTCTCCACGGGAAATCGACGCAAGATTCAATGCGTCTGGGGCGAAGTAAGAAAGTTATTCAATATTTCCCTAAGTCATCTACATACGTGAATTATGTAAGGGTAAGATTCTCGTCCGGTGAAAAGCTGGGGGGACGTGTGAATTATGCAGGTACAATAGCTTGACTATCGTACGCAGTCCTCAGGGAGACTCACTAATTTCCCTACACAGGGAGCCTTAAGGAGTGGCCAGACCCTTCCACGTACACCAAGGAGCTAGTCAGGCTTCCCTTCTCCCATCTCCTTCTTTATCGCCCTATTCTGCACCTCTCCCCCATCCGTAAATCTCCTCTTTTCAATATGTTGTGTTCCTGCGCCAAACAGCGTCGCCATACGTCAAAGCAGGAAACTCCGTTCCCTACCTGTGCTTTTTCTTCTTTGCCATGTGCGAGACGCCTTCTCTGTTCAATTTTCTCTTTGTCACTTCTCTGACCCATACTTTATGAACGCTGTCGCCACCTTATCACCATATAGCTCCGCTGTGGATGCTCGCCTCAGCTCCTGGCTTCCAAAAAACATTGGAACTATAATTACAGTCTTTTATTTCCTTTGTCTAAAGCCAGGCAGGTATGATGGAAGGGTAAGAGGCAGCGAGACGGGCTTGCGTCCCTGGCTGTGTTCGGAGGACAGTTGCTACAGTGCTCAGCAATTGGGCTTGGGAACTCTCTCTCTCTCTCTCTCTCTCTCTCTCTCTCTCTCTCTCTCTCTCTCTCTCTCTCTCTCTCTCTCTCTCTCTCTCTCTAACCTAGCTTTTATCTGCCCTGTACCACCTGGCTTGTGACTAGGGTCGCAACAGCACTTGACTGACTGACGGTTCCCAGTCGGCTGAATCTGCTGTCAGACGTGTCAACACTGCCTCAACTCGTCCATTGTTTGGTCGCGACACCAACTCCCCCCTACCGACCTTTTTTATCTTCTCTCTGTTGTCACATCACATCACTCCCATCATCACCCATTCTATACCGCCGCGTCTTCCCCGTCCTTCCATCACGCACCCTCACCTCTGTCCATCATCTCCCGTCTCCCTTTGACCATAATGTTTTCCAGACCCATTCCATCGACCTCCTTAGATGTGCACCTCTCTCGCCATCCTGTCATTCATTACTACCTTATTTCTACCACTGCCTCACTCCCTTTACTAACACTGCACCCTCTGCCACCAATGTATCCTCTGTCATTACTCGACCTTCTGCCACCAGTGTATTCTCTGTCACCACCTCACTCCCTCTACCAGCGCTGTACCATCTGCTACCACTGTAGCCTTTGTCACTCCTCGACCTACTGCCACCAATCTAATCTGCACCACCACTTTCCTCTCTGGCATCTTAACTTCCCTCTCTTCCTGGCCTATGGCCTCTTCTCTCTCTCTCTCTCTCTCTCTCTCTCTCTCTCTCTCTCTCTCTCTCTCTCTCTCTCTCTCCCCGACATCCCCACTTCACCATGTCCTGCCTTTCACACGCCCCTCTTGAATATTCTGTCGTAATCGGGTGTGGCTTACCGTCTCTTGTGTCACCACTCATTAATCCCCGTCTCCCTCCACTCACACATCAATCCAGTTCCGTTGATTAGTCCACGTTCTGGAAAATGCTCAACTAAATTTTCAGAACTCTCGAGAAAACATGCGTTCCTAATGCTTAACGGACTGGGTGAGTTATGGAACATCGCTTAAATAATGGTTCACTGAAAAAAAAAGAGGAAACCATTGTTTTTATGTTCTAAAACAGCAAAAAAAAAAATTCAATAAAACAATAACTAACAAAGGAAAGTAGATTCAGTTGTTCTACGTTGAAAAGAAGGAACGTATACTTCAGAAAAAAAACACGCAGATATGATGCGCATTGTGCTAGGAACAGGAAGAGGAGCGCTAAAGAATCTTAGAATTAGGTGAGAAGCACGAAAGTCATTACCCAGTCAACTGATACATGAATTAAGGAAAACGGCGACGTAAATTCTGAAGATACAGCAAATACCTGAAGCCACATGTAATGTTCCAGCTGCAGTCTCATTACTGGTGCATGATGACACTTGGCAACACACTGACATATACACGATCAAGATGTACAGTCAACAGAAACCAGAATGAGAGTGAATAAAGCAATATGTCCTAGTAAGCTATATGAAAAAAAGCTAGAAATAAGATAAGGCCATTGACTGGTGTTCTTAGTGCGTCGTTTTATTACAGGAAATTTCCACAGACTTAGAGGTTAGTCAGTGCAACACCGACATTCAGAAATAAAAGGTAATTAGTCCCTAAGCTTAAAAGCACTGTCCAATTAACTTTAGGTCCATAGCTGGCAAACTTATGGACGTCAATATTCGAAACAAGGTAGTTAATCATTAAAGGTAGCACGGAACGCTGGTTAATTAGCAATTGGCCTTTGATGCATTCTTGCAACATGTGTGATGTAATCAATTTTTTCAGAGAGCATTTGATAAAAAAGTTATTCTATAAAGATTATCGGCACCCTTTGTCACGGGTTTTGAACAGTGTTTCTCTAACAGATTCTTCATCAAAAACACCTGATCCAAATATTCTCTACCACTCGTTAAGCCACATCGTTCCTCCTTTAAGTAATGCTCTGTGATTGCTAGCACCCTCACAAGTTACTTTCTCATACAACTTATAACTTTGTTTCTCGAACTTTCACTTTTTGTTCCTTCCCTTTATACAACTGCATTGTACATGCATTCCGCCAATCCTCAGGTAACTTACAGTGAAAATCCAAACTAAACACTGAACAACACAGTCATCTCGTTCTTGAGAAATCTAACTGCAATCCTATCCACTCCAGCCGCTTTGCCATATTTCATCTTACGCAAGGCATTCCCCACCTCTTCTCTTTTCATCAAACCACAAACCACCTGTCATGGATCTCTCGCTTTGCACATCTTATGAAACAATGATGATTCTATATCCCTGAAATAACGAGAATTTCTACAATGAATACCCTTTCGAACACGTTTAGCATATAGCGAGACAATTTTAAGCCTCACAAAGCATGCGTCTAAATCTCAATCTGTGTTACCCTTTTGCAGATCGGCTGGCAAGTGATACGTTCCGCAGCAGAATTATCATGCCCTTTTCCCCTATTAAAGTCCAATTTCATATTTTCAGGTAAGGGTTCTCGGCACCTCAGTAAGAGCAAAACAGTGTTTCTTGGTGTCTTGCCTGGAGGATCATCAAATGACCGTCTTTATAAGACCGTATTGCATCCTACTATGCAAGCACTGATGGTGTACTGGATGGAATGGTAAGTAAATCTATATGTTCTAAAGAGTGCATTATATCATTACGTTCCCACGTATTCCCTGCGTGTCGTAGAAGGCGACTAAAAGGGGAGGGAGCGGGTGGCTGGAAATCCTCCCCTTTCTTGTTTTTTTTTTTTCTAATTTTCCAAAAGAAGGAACAGAGAAGGGGGTCAGGTGAGGATATTCCCTCTAAGGCCCAGTTCTCTGTTCTTAACGCTACCTCGCTAACGCGGGACATGGCAAATAGTATGAAAAAAGAAAAAAAAAATATATATAATATATATATATATATATATATATATATATATATATATATATATATATATATATATATATATATATATATATATATATATTCAATATGTACATGTTTATGATGAAAGTCTGATTTTGTCTCTGCTGAAGAAAAGAAAATGCTGATAACGTATTAAACTCTTTAAACAAATTACGTGAGGGTGTTCAAAGCCAAACACATCTCCTATAATGACTTTAACCAGACTTTGCGAAAGTTCTGAAAGGTAAAGTGATTCTCATAATAGCAATGTTAGATATTTATAAAAGCAGTGGTACCTGTCTCTTCTAACTATTAGAATCGATTCTTACTAGTTTTAAGTAGAATTTTATAAACTTTTATGTATAAAGTCATTTGTCAACCTCACACTTCTACCTATCTCTGGGCTTCGATGCAGACATCTGACAGTAACCAGCAAGCTGTTCATAGGAGCTTAAAGAGGGCAGGAACTGTGATCGCTCGTTCGTTTTGTCGTGAGGTTAAGGGACATGTATATTTCTTAAGATGGACCCAACAGCATTATCCCTTTACTGAGTGCGTTGTCGCGCGAGCATGAAATTAAAGATTATAATCTCTCCTGTAATACTGCAAACCTCACCCTACAGGTAATTACAGTATATCAACAGATGCGGCGGAAATACATCACCCGTTTCACCTTTGCCTACGTACCAATAACAACGCTTCTCTCCTCCTTTTACTCAATAAACAGATGGGGGGAAAAAATGGTATTGCAATAGGTACCGATACAAAGGGAAGAGCGGAGGGCGGACGTTTCACTCATGTTTCATTTTCCTGTGAGGACGTAAAAGGGTAATATTAGCTTAATTGGTGAGCAGGCTAGTGACGTCAGTCCAGCCGACACTGAAGGTGAGGGCACAGAGCCCAGCCATTACTTTCGTTTTCTCTTTCTTTTTCCGGCATGTTGGTCCGGCTATATGACGGCGTCTGGAGGAGGAGGAGGAGGAGGAGGAGGGGGTCGTCTTCTTTTCTGTAGCACGCCACGCTCACGTTACCTATCACTTGGTCTCTCCCCCTGGTGTTCTGTGAGACTTGAGATGCACGTCTGTTGATGCTAACGATGTGGGTTTATGATACATTTTCACTGTAGTGCATGTTCAGCTGAAGCTCTCGAGCCAAAAAGCTGAGTTTGTACTTGGTTATTTGAAGACATTACATTAGTGATACGATTAAGTAAAGGCCTTCGCCAAGGCAGTTCCCTTTGGTGCCAGGATCTATCCATCCACATATATCCAGCACTGTAAGCATTACACACAAACTATGACCAACCCAGCGTTGGAGATATACGTCTTCAAAGACCCATGCACAACTGTTGACCCCACGAACTATACCATAAAGTAGCGTAGTCTGCAGGGCTGAGGTCCTTCAGATATGCTCAAGACGTCGAGCCGCAGAACCCTCGACTTTATATGATAAAGGAAGGTTACATTTTTGCCAGATGTGCCGAAGCTCAACAGTAAAGCAGCTGCCTCCTCATCAGGGTATGTGAGGCTGTGTATAGCATACATATGGGCCGAACTTATGCTTTTGATATGACAACCGGTCAAGCAATAATGGAATTGCTAATCAAGAAAGATGGCCAAGTAGGCTAATCAATGACAACACATTCTATAAATACGTGGTCGTGACACCAAGAAACAAATCATGCAATTTGTTCTTTTTTTTTTTTGGAAACTCGTCAATCAAATCACAGTCATGTAAATTTGTAAATTGCTAAGTAAACAACTATGCTTGCGCGAGAGTCAGGATTAACTTAACGCTGCCTATCACCTAGAAGTCCAGATATCTCGTGTGGGAGAGTTAGGATCTATTTAACAATGCCTATCACCTAAATGTCCAGATATCTCAATGTAATTGAAAAGAAGAAAGTGGATCAAATCCAGTGATCGAAGAAATCCTACGAGACTGGTCCTGATAAGATTTTTTTCTAAACTCTTTAATAGCTTTATTGGCTTGCCATCAACCTAGTTTCGATCCTTTGGTGTTACCCTGAAAAGATTTCGAGCGATCGGGGCCTAAACATTCAGGAGGGTGAGAGGCGTGCAAGGAATAGAGTGAACTGGAATGAGGTGGTATACCGAGGGCGACGTGCTGCTAATGGACTGACCAGGGCATGTGAAACGTATATATCTTGTTGCTTCTACCTCTCTGTACCTTCTCTGTTGGCCAGAAATATGCCAAAGCCTGGCTCGAGATGTGAGAAAAGAGCGTAAGTACATCTGACCCACGGTGAAGTTGGAGCAGGACGCAGCGTGAAGCTATAAGGAACCTAACGTCCCTCTTCGACGTCTCAGTCGAAATACCCAAGGGCAACGCAAAGGCTGCTCGCCACCACGGCGTCTCCCGACTCCTCCTCCGTCCCCTGTGGAAGATGAGATTTCAGCCCGATGTGGGCGCCTCTTACCAGCCCACACGAGAGCAGCCCAGGTAGGCGGTCATATACCAGTCCACTCCGGTGCGTAGAATAGCCCAAGTGGGCGTCCCCTACCCAACTCGCACTGTTGTTATCATCATTATAATCACCCTTGTAATTATCACTATTATTAGAATTAATAGCCTCATCATCAACACCAATGTTGTTTACTGGTTCTATGTTTTTGTTATCATTTCTAAATTTTCATCGTCATTACTTATCAACATACCATATTTACACATTTTTCTCTACAATCTTCTGATGCACAGCTGATGCATAGATGATCATCATGATCATTATAACGATCATTATCATTATCATTATGATCATAATCATCATTATCATCATAATAACTACATTTATTATCATTACTATCTACATCGTCTTTATCATAGCGTTTAATAAAGCCGCCAATGGTCTTCAACCCTTGACTAATATACCACTACAGCAACAGATATCTGGGGCGGTTCGAGGGTGAAAAACGACAGACCAGTAAATACGAGCTGGCCAGACTGGGTTAATCCGGACGCCTCCGGAAGGGGTGGTACATGGTGGGACGGTGTTATAATTGTCATTATACCGTTGACGTGTCGTCGTCTAGTTCAGTGATCAACCTATCAGTCGGGAGCCAGTAGATGTATCCTCCCTGAGGACCTCGTAACATGCTGGACAGACCTGGATAATGTGTTCGTATGCTGTGACGAACGAGAGCTTCGGCTTCGTTGTGGTGGTTCCTGTGGTAGCAGACGATTGTGGCTAAGTCTCGCCATCGTACGGGAGTTCTGCTACTGCTAGGTGCATTGCAAGAATCCAGGGTATACCTGCCCACTCCTTGATATACCTTTCTATTCCTTGGTATGTCTCTCTGCTCTGTGATAGACCTCCTTATTCATCACTATGTCTCTCCTGCCTAGCAATATACCTCCTTATTTCTCGATCTGTCTCTCCACTCCTTGATATATCTCCTTATTCCTCGATAAGATCCTCACTCTGTGATATACCTCATTATTTCTCAATAGGTTTCTCCTCCTCAGCGACATACCTCGTGAATTCTCGACATATCTCCCACCCGACTCCTTTCTCCACCTCCCCGACAATTACGTGGTCTTTGATACGTCTACACCCCTCCCTCGCTCCTTGATATATATACCTCACCACGTCTTCAGTAGCTTCAGTAACATGTATCTGGTCCTTTCAAACCCCGGTAGGGTCTGGTCAGATTGGGAGAGGCACGGGCGTCCATGACAAGCAACCGGTCACTGCTCTTGTTCATTCGTATCTCACATTCTTGACTTGGTGGTGGTGGCTGTTACGCGCGGCAATATAGCCCCCCCCATCTACTTGCTGTTGCTCCCAGTTCCTCTCCTCCCCTCCCTGTGACCGACCGCGGAAATAGACCCAAACAGTCTATCAAGAACATCCCCAGAGACAGATGTTCATCGCTTATTACAAACACGGAGAGATGATTTCGTCATGATAATTAACACATTAGAAAGGAAAATTGGAAATAGATGATTCGATCAAACATCACACACCGGTAATTCATTTCCGTCGAATCAAAAAAAGATTTGCTCAGAAAGGTCGGTTACATGGAAGAGGAAATGGATAAGTAAGATTTAAGATTTCCCAGTCCACAAATTTGCCAAGAGTCCAATATCTGAGAACAGTGACAGAGTGTAGCTGGAGGGGGTTGTGGGAGTGGTCGGGTCTCTCTCTCGCGCGCGTTGACAACATCCACTGTTGTCAGGGGAACCCGCCGGTGGCAGGGGGCGGTGTGGAAAGAACCCGCCGGTGGCAGGGGGCGGCGTGGAAAGAACCCGCCGGTGGCAGGGGGCGGCGTGGAAAGAACCCGCCGGTGGCAGGGGGCGGCGTGGAAAGAACCCGCCGGTGGCAGGGGGCGGCGTGGAAAGAACCCGCCGGTGGCAGGGGGCGGCGTGGAAAGAACCCGTCGGTGGCAGGAGGGTTTGGCTGGGGAACCTATCGGTGTCAGGGGGTTGTTGGGTGAGAAACCCACTGCTGGTAAGGATTTAGCCAGTGGAACCTAGTGGTGATAGGGGTATATAGGAAGAATCCACTGGTAGCAGAGGGGGGAAGATGGCTGAAGGAGGTCGCTGGTGGCAGAGGCCTGGCCAGAGTAACTCCCGGTGGCACGGGACCGTCTGGAGGAAGCTAGTGGTCATAAAGCCTCGCCAAAGACGTCTGTCTCCTTTCACTTGCGGTGTAACCTCATGCAGGGTGGAGTGTGGTAGCACCCATATACACACAGAGCATCAGACAAGGGGGCAGGAACAATGTGGTTTTCTGGGTAGTGGAAGATGTGAGGATCAAGTCTCTGCTCTGACGAGAGAGAGGGAGGGAGTGTGTACCTGCTTAGAATTGCCTATAAGGGATTAGAACATGCAAGCAGGGAAGAGCGTCGTGTCTACCGCTTGCTTTGCCCGTTGAGTAACGAATCCCCCCCCCCCCGCCCTCTCTCTCTCTCTCTCTCTCTCTCTCTCTCTCTCTCTCTCTCTCTCTCTCTCTCTCTCTCTCTCTCTCTCTCGTGCCTGCGACGAAATACAACTAGGATGCAAAGGGGGGCGTAGCGCCGCTCACAGCACGTCTTCCTTTATGACTGAATGCCGTTACTCCCTGCCACCGCCCCACACGCACATGCCATAATGATTAATCCCGAGTTCATCTGGGACTGACTGCAACCGCGGAACAAGTTTTCTTTTGAATTGATCTGTCGTTGTTCCATTCATGTACCACATTTCGCCTGGTAGTACACTGAAAAACACTTTCCATTTCTATTTTTTTGCTCTAAACTAACAGATATTTTTGCGTGTTATTTTTCTTCTTTTTTGGTGGGGGTGGACAGGGGCGAAAGAATACTTCCCACGTATTCCCTGCGTGTCGTAGAAGGTGACTAAAAGGGAAGGGAACAGTGGGTTGGAAATCCTCCCCTGCAGTTTTTACTTTTCCAAAGGAACAGAGAAAGGGGCCAAGTGAGGATTTCCCATCTAAGACTCAGTCTTTTGTTCTTAACGCTACCTCGCTGGCGTGGGAAAAGGCGAATATATACGAAAAAAAATGGTATAGGGCAAACTTACTGTTTCTGTGCCCATGATATACTTTTGGTACATTTCCGACTTATAATTTTCGTATTTTGCTTGCTTGCGACGCTTAGATCATTCTTCATGCACTCATAATGTCCCTGCCACGCATGAATATCTATCATCATGTATCCTTCTCTTATTATCTATCAGTCGACAGAAGTTCGCGTTCATTCAAGACTCCCTCTCGATAGACCTTCTAAAAGTTCCGGTCCCACGACCTTGCGTCTGAGGCGTCTCGCTTCGAGAGAGAGAGAGAGAGAGAGAGAGAGAGAGAGAGAGAGAGAGAGAGAGAGAGAGAGAGAGAGAGAGAGAGAGAGAGAGAGAGAGAGAGAGAGAGAGAATATATATGACGTCGAGAAGCGGACAGAGTGACTCCCGTACAAACACGAAGAGAAACCGCCATTCCCATCACGTCCTTTCAAAAGCAACAGAGGAGGGAAAGCAGCGAATAACCTTACCTTCTGTTCCCTTCCGATCGGCCCAGATATAGAGCCTTCCTTCCCCTCCTCCTCACCCACACGTGGCAATCCTGCGTTTATCGTGAAGATTTTCTGCCTCCTTCAGAGGATATGAGGAGAATCACTCCCTGTCACAGCTGGTTTATGTGGAGGGAAAGTTCCAAGATGAAGCGAAGACTAGACGATCTTGTTTCTCCATATTTTTTTGACGTATATTTCCGCGAGTTTAAAAGAGAAGGGAGGGAGGAATGAATGAATGAAAGAAGGAAGGAAGGAAGGAAGGAAGGAAGGAAGGAAGGAAGGACTGAATGAACTGAAGGAAGGAAAGAAGGAATGAATGAAGGAAGGAAAGAAGGAAGGAATGAATGAATGAATGAGGGAAGGAAGGAAGGAAGGAAGGAAGGAAGGAAGGACTGAATGAACTGAAGGAAGGAAAGAAGGAATGAATGAAGGAAGGAAAGAAGGAAGGAATGAATGAATGAATGAGGGAAGGAGGGAAGGAAGGAAGGAAGGAAAGAAGAAATGACTGTATGAACTGAAGGAAGGAAAGAAGGAATGAATGAGGGAAGGAAAGAAGGAATGAAGGAATGAATGAAGGAAGGAAAGAAGGAAGGAAGATACCTTCTTTTGCTCTAGATCTTTTATAGCCTTCAAGCTATATACTTCTTTCGTGTGTATCGTAAAGGGAATTAGCTGATGATGGGTAATTGCTATTTCCATCAGAGATCATTACAATCAACTCTATAAAACAAAGTTTATTTTCACGATCAAAATAAGATTCCTTCTCAATTTTTGTAAAGGGGAATTATCTATCGATGTCTATCGCTATTTACATCACTGATCACAACAAAGAAGCCATATATAGAACAGGTTATACTTATATCGATAATAGGAAACATGTGTAAAGTTTGGAAGCTGTATTCCTACTCATAACCTTTCCTTATATATGTTATCAACAATATTGTGTTTTCACTCTACTGATATTATCCTGAGTTACGCCTATGAACCTTGCTGACTTATTTTGATGTACTCAAAATTCATGTCTGCTCACAAACGAAAGGGTAAAACTGTATCGTAAAACAGGACATAGAGTGGATCACGTCTTCTCATAAAAGAACGGATATTGTGAGAGCTGAGCGAATAGTTTCTATATGAGACGTGTCTAAGATACTGCCTGTATATACGGCCATTAGATAACAAGAGATCGTTTCCTCTCGTAAACAAGATAAAAGTGAACGCCTCTTGTCCTTTTGATACTCAAGTGTGTGTGTGTGTGTGTGTGTGTGTGTGTGTGTGTGTGTGTGTGTGTGTGTGGTGTGTGTCCCACCTAACCACGTTGCCACACCAGGGATGTCAAAGTGAACGCCGCTTGTCCTTTTGATACTCAAGTGTGTGTGTGTGTGTGTGTGTGTGTGTGTGTGTGTGTGTGTGTGTCCCACCTAACCACGTTGCCACACCAGGGATGTGTGTGTGTGTGTGTGTGTGTGTGTGTGTGTGTGTGTGTGTGTGTGTGTGTGTGTGTGTGTGTCCTACCCAACCACGTTGCCACACCAGGGATGTCAAAGGTTCATGATCAGAAGAGACTGCAGTCTGGCTCCTGTGGCAGATCAGCACCTGAGGAGCGTTCGTAATCTCACCATTTGTCTCGAGCGATGGGTCACTTTGTGGTGGTGGTGGGAGGGGTTTGGTGGCGGCTCCCTCTTTGTTCCCTGTCGATCGAGAAAAAAGACCCTGTAAGGCATCTCGAATTACCCAACAGACTGGAACATCAGTCCGGAATTTATCGAGTGGTACCCATGAAAAAATATGGGTGAAAAAGATGGCACGAAACGCTGAAGGCAAGAGCTGGGAATCTGCTCACTCGTGTGTCAACAAGTTCGGCAAAGACTTCTTCAGGAGAATGATGAGCCTCTGACGAACTCGTCGTCGAAACCAGGTGAGGAGAATAAATTCCCATCCCTTGATTTCAGTTCCACTTGCGACCTCCTCTCCCTTGGATTCGTAAATTTACTGAACGAGTGTCGGTCAATGACAGGGCTGTTTACATGAAGGTAACTTTGGCCACACAAGGATAACGGTAAACAATTTACATCATGTTGTTTACATGATGATAGTCTTTTGAGACGTGAGCAGAGGGTGGAGGGCGTGACACCTGTCATTAATATCAGCTTTCTCAGGTATTCCTTCGCCAGGTAAGTGTTTTAACGGTCTTCTATCATACGTACCTCTCCACCCACGTACGAACGTTGTGTAATGAGAACGTACAATTCTCAGAAACGAAATTCATTCTCGTCCATACCTTTTTGTAGACTCTAACGAGGTCAACTAAGTCTTTCAAGTAGATCAGGACCATTTGCAAATTTTGTAAACTAAGTCAAGTCGTTAAGGGGAGACTTCATAAGGTTATTCGCCTACGCGTGCTCGCCCTCTCACAGAACACTTCCACCACACAAGGTCTATCTATCTGCTCCGGGCGCGGGCTCATGCCACGTCACTTGTGAACAGCAATCATCTTCAAAAGTATTTTCCTCCTCTCGTACGTAATCCAGCTAACCTCGTTATCTTCAAACATAAATAGGTGTTCATCCTCCCTTCTACAAGCTCAAGCCATCTTAAGATATTACCATATATATATATATATACATATATATATATATATATATATATATATATATATATATATATATATATATATATATATATATATATATATATATATATATATATGACATTCTAATTGTTTTTCACACTACATATCTTCCTAAATCATAATCCTTGTATACCTTTCTCTCATCCAGTTTATCACGTACGTTATTCACCTCAACTGATTTCAGTACAGTCTCTCTCTATAGAGTGAAGATAAAGTAAGATAAGAAGGAAGTATTTCTCAGTCATATACATCTACCAGAACCTCCATGCTCCTCATTCCTTCACCGTCCACCAGACTCCTTGAGAGTTTAACTTATTATCCTCCTATTCTTCCAGCACCTCTGCCGTGTGAGCTGCTGAGCTTATAGTGTCATTCTAAACCATTCACGCTCAGTGGACTTCACCAAACACTTCTTCAATTGTCAAAAGCCTCACCACCAGCTAGGAAGGAACATTCCGTGTTCATCCCGCATGACCTAGTCCTCCCACAATCCTCCTTTACTAAACTCGACAACACTATTCCATTCTTTGTTTATGAGCTTAAACGCCCTTCTCATTCTCCTTAGGAGTGGATTACATGTAGTCATGCACCTTTCGCGGGGATTAGATCTTTTTTTTCGCAAAAGACTATGGTCCTTTAGCCCTATAGTTTACTCCTGGCAGAAGGGGCTGGAACACTCAATTTCTCCGGGTGGAATTTACAATTCTCCCCAAATGACTTTACAATACTCTGTCTTTACGTCTGTGCAGCGTCGCGTTCACTTGCCTCCTCACAAAGAACAACTTGAACCAAAAGGGTTATTTCGTGTCATACAGTTTCCTTACCCACTGGTCTGGCAGATGCCGTAGTAGACAAGTAAGACAGTTTCCTAAGCACTAATTATACCTCTAGAGAATTATCATCAACTTCTTGTCATCGAGCGACAATAACACTCCAGCAAATAGACACCGATATCTATTCTTTTTTGTTCACTGTTCTAATAGATGTTCATCTCTCCATGACGTTATGATCTCGTATGGCCAGAAACTCCAGCAAATAGGTGTTGATACCTTTTTTTTTTGTTCACTGTTCCAATAGATGTTCATCTCTCGTATGGCCAGAAATAAGAAAAAAAATAATCACATTTAAAATCTGATAACAATATTTTGTATATATACGAAAGTAAGACAGTTACCAAATATTCAGAGATGAGTAACTTGCTGATGACAGAGAGAGAATGTAATAAACCACCTGCCACGCGTGCATCCCACGCTGAATAAGACGTTCCCTTATTTCCCTCTTCAGCCAGACGCTCCCTAAGGCTCCTGGCACCGGCAGACCTCGCGTGTCTACACCCAATTCCATCCTATCTGCATTCCAAAGGATCCCCCCCCAAGCCGCCGTGCCCGTTAGCTCTCCAGATGTCCTTTGTGAACACCACACCTACGATCGTATGCCATCAGCCCACCCTCGATCCTCTTCTGTTTCTTGCCCTCTGCTTCCCACACCGATATCCAATGTAATTAGCAAGGCATCTCATTAAACTTTAAATGTGTGTTCCCTCTGCGTGTGTTCCCTCGACCAAAGCGGGAGACTTAGCCTCCTGCTAAAGTCCCCACTAGATTTTCACACTCGGTTTTTACCCCTATTTTATTTACACTTTAAAGGATTTGTATGTTAGTTTCCTTTCCTTTTTATTTCTTTTTCTGACAGCAGCCGAACCGGGTTAAGTTGGCTCCATTCGAAGCCATGCCAAGGAAAACCGGTTAATTAACGAGTTCGGAGATAAGAAATATGAACACAACGGAGATATATTGGAGTTCCTTATGACGTTTGTAAGACCTGCTTTTCGAGGCTGGAAAGGTGACAGGTGGAGAAGATGACAGAAGGAAAAGAATTCCACAGTTTCGCTGTACAAGGGAAGACGGAGGTATCATAACGGCCTATCTTGTATGGTTGGTCTTTATACATAAACTATGGGAAGAAGCAGCCAATCAAGTGCTTCGGGTCGTGGTCCTAAGGACACACATACATACAGACAGCTTACGAGAGCTGTACTTGAAGTAATACCTATAGAATAGAGAGAGGGTGTTGCGGTGGTTAGCGTTGCTGACCATTACACGCACGGCCCCTCTCTGGTTCGAGTAACTCTGATTCCCCGTTACTATATATGCTATAACAATACGTCTACTTGCCCATCTTTATTGTTCAATGTTAATGCAGTAGGAACTAGACTAAAAATTGACACGATGTACCCGTATTCTTATTTATAAAACTAATCAAATGTCTCTCCACTTTCTAATGTGATACCGCAACTTTCCTCTCACTCAATACTGAGTCAATGTCTCATCTTTCATTACAAGATCCAGCTTGTCATTTGAACCACTGTCTGAAGTGACTGGATTCACCATCCGGAGTAACAAAGTACCCCCTATAGTTCATTCAGAACCTCTCGATGACATATCATTTCTTACGTGTAATGGGATTAAGAAGGCATAATGCAATTGGATTATATATATTTGCCATGAATTGTCATTTCACACTTAGTTCCTACCCTTATTCTATCAAGTGTTCACACTTATTTCCTTGCCCTAATCTTACAAAGTGTTCGTACCATTTGCCTATAACCCCTTTTCTTTAAAAATTCAGCACAAAAACATCTGCTCTTTTAACCCCTTTTCTTTAAAAATTCAGCACAAAATCAACTGCTCTTTTAACCCCTTTTCTTTAAAAATTCAGCACAAAATCAACTGCTCTTTTAACCCCTTTTCTTTAAAAATTCAGCACAAAATCAACTGCTCTTTTAACCCCTTTTCTTTAAAAATTCAGCACAAAATCATCTGCTCTTTCTTTTTTCTCCACAAACTTCTTTCAAAATCAAATTTTTCTGTCTGACGATTTTGTGGATGAAGCAGCTACACTCGTCTTCATCCGTAGCTTACGAAACACTTAAAAGTCAACAACACTTTCCCCCTTCAGTCTGCAGGTATTCCACCATCCCCACAACTGTCCCCTGCTCTACACCTGTCTTGTATAACCTCATCATACCCTATCAGAACTCCATTTCCCCGCTACTGCGAATCCTAGCCTCGTCCACCTAGCTATACGAATCCTAGCTTCGTCCACCACCACCTTTACCCGGCAGTTCTCTTCAGCCGTAAGGCTCCTCTTTACGTAGAGTCTTCCAGGATATTTGTTCTATTTGCTCTTAATGGCCTCCTCCTCCTTCTCCTCCGTGTACCTGCATGTATTTCAGAGTCAGCACTGTGGCCCTTGTTTCTATTTTTACCAGGCAAATCTCCACTCAGAAGTTCCCTCGTCTTATCTCTTTCTTAATATTTCCTTGCAGCCTATCAACGTTTTCTCTGCGATACTCTCCCCTTTTTTTTTTTTATCATATTTTTCGTCATTATGTATTATATCTTCTTGTCATCTTCTTAGTTATTTGTTTCTTATCGAATTCCTGTCTTCTTTCACCATTTCTCTCCTGTTATTGTATTTTTTTCGTTGGTCACAAACATTCAGTAACTTTCTATGTCTCTTTCGAAGAATGTTCAGACTTTTCTCCAACACAATTTCTCTTATTTCCTGGTTAATTAGTTATTCAATAATTCCTTCTTTTATTTCTCTATAGTTTTGTGCGTGTGTCTTTCTTCTAATTATCGTTTCAAAACATTATAACATTCATAATAATCCTAATTCAATCAGATATTTATGATAAATTCAATACCCTTTTTTCTATACAATCTTTTTTTTGCCTTCTTCATTTACCATAAATAGTTATTTGAAATTACACTAGATTTTTTGTTTGAAAAACCAAGATTTTTATGTTCGCAGCACCTGGTTTCAACCAGATTTTTTTTTTTTTTATAAAAGTCTTCGTCTTCCTCTATATTTCCAATTCAAAATGAAGCTCAAGTCTCAATATATGCCCCATTAACTGAAAAATCCTATCTCATTTTTCGTATTTTCAGTCTCAAATATCAACATGAAATATAAAAGTTCAGGGGACATAGTTTTCCCACTTGAGTCTTCTCGTCTTGGTGCGTCCGAAGGACATACATTCGTCCGCGTCTCAAACCTCTTCCTTTATCTCCAACCGTCTTTGGCTTCCTCGTTACACAGGCACAGGTGATCGTGCCGGTGTCAAGACCAAGTTCCCTGCTACACTTTGGGGATGATTGATGGCTTCCCCGCAGCTCTGGAGAGACTGATCAAGCGTATAAGACAATCCATCACATTCCGCGCGCGTCAAGAGTTCCTTCTTTCCGGAGTCACTCGAAGAAACAGCGTTACCTGGCTGCTGCTGGTGAGGTACGGTTTCCAACGGCAAAGGGAGTGGATTGAATTTTGTTCTCGATATATATATATATATATATATATATATATATATATATATATATATATTTTATTCTATTTATTTATTTTGCTTTGTTACTGTCTCCCGCGTTAGCGAGGTAGCGCAAGGAAACAGACAAAAGAATGGCCCAACCCACCCACATACACACACACACACACACACACACACATATATATATATATATATATATATATATATATATATATATATATACATTAGTATACGCTAGAAACAGGTTTTCTCTAATGCACATAGACCTTAAAACGACAGCATATTTAGAGTTATTAATCTTCTGTCTTATGTTCTCTAATTTTCTCAATATCATTCTATCATTAGGTGGGTGCTCAACCACCAGTTGCCCGTGGTCCATCATTTATTCCATTCAAGCCTTCGCCTTCACAGAGGCATCATCAGGAATCTACAAAAAGGGAAAACTACGTCACAATATTTGGATAAGTTTTGTGAGGCAGTTTTTCTCTTCAGTACTTCAGTGTGTGTGTTTCTTCAGTACTTCAGTGTGTGTGCTCCGTCAGTACTTCAGTGTGTGCGTGTGTGTTTCGTCAGTATTTCAGTGTGTGTGTTCGTTAGTACTTCAGTGTGTGCGTGTGTGTTTCGTCAGTACTTCAGTGTGTGTGTTCGTTAGTACTTCAGTGTGTGCGTGTGTGTTTCGTCAGTACTTCAGTGTGTGTGTTCGTTAGTACTTCAGTGTGTGCGTGTGTGTTTCGTCAGTACTTCAGTGTGTGTGTTTCGTCAGCACTACCAATTACAGGAAATGGCACGACAGCAGACAATTAAAATTTAGGTTGGAAAGCTGATGTCATTACACCCAGTTATCAGCCATTTACACACACTGTATACCATCTAACTGAACGTCACTCCAACGTTTGGGTTCAGAGAGGACGAAGCGGCGCAGTTATTATTTTACATATGCTGTGCCATTTACCTCTCCGCTACGCTCTTTATCCTCAAAGCTAACTTCATGGGAGCCAATTTACATACAAATATACGAGCATACTATTTTCCCTGGGATATGATGCATTCCGTAGTAGCCCGAATCAGAAGTGGTCTATTACCAGGTCTTGACGTTTCTCAACAACGATGTGGATAGAGATAATGGTGAATGAACCCACTCCACATAACGTACGTTGACCCAGGCTAAGCTCAGACAAATCGACGCGATTTGAGAGGGTGATTTAGGTGATTCTATAACCTAATTGAACCCCAAAATGGAAGAGAGGTTAATTTAGGTGACTCCGAATAACCTGATTAAACCCTAAGTGACCCAGTTTGACCTGGAAGGCTACAGTGGTAAAATCCATCCCCCAATGTGATGTGAAATGACACAAAGTAGTGTCATATGTTTGCGTCACTTGGCCAGCGACGGGCGATGGTCTAATGTGATGTGTATCGACACCCACCGGCCTTGATGGGTGGGTGGTTCGTCGTAACCCGTGAACTCTCTTCGGTACGAGGCGGCGGGAGGCGTAACCCAATTCAAAGAGAGATGCGACGTGTGTAGCGCCCCTCTGAAACATAAGCCTATGGTACCCTATACAAACTTATGTCAATCTTAAAGTTTGTGTCAACGTGATGGCCGGGCCCGAAGTGGTCTCATGTCTGTGGCGAGCCGATATACACCGCAAGAAACTTACTAAAACCCATAGCGGACTAGGAGGTTTTCGAGGCAACCTGGGTACCCTTTTTCTCTAACTGAGGGAATGGGTTTTCAGTAACTTCATCAAAGAAGCCCCGGACGTCTGTCTTAGGTTGTGAGTGCAGGGTATCAAGGGTGGTTGGTCGTAGAACAAAGGTTGAATTCAACTCTTGGTGGCTTGCAGACTGTGGGCTTCAGCGGTAGGCGGGTCGTAGAATAAAGATCTCAGCATTCAAGATGATATGGAGATCGGCCTATGAATGATATTATGAGTGGAGAGCTCAGGCTATTTCCTCTATTACCCCCTCCCCACCCCTCTCTCTCTCTCTCTCTCTCTCTCTCTCTCTCTCTCTCTCTCTCTCTCTCTCTCTCTCTCTCTCTCTCTCTCTCTCTCTCCCTTTTTGTTAACAGGCCCCAGCCGTAAGATCATCCAAAGAGGAATTTACTGACCCTGTCTTACGAATCGTCTCCATTTTTTCCCTTTGCGAACGTATCGAATGAAAGCTCGGGTATGACGTAAGTGATAGCCGTGAACTGTGAGAGCAGGAGGAAGCACGGATCAAAGGATTGTTCTCTTTTTCACTTTATGCGAACCCAGGGTTCGAATCCGAACTTTAATGATTATGCATTTGTCCTTCAATCGATACATTCATCAGAGTAAATAAGTGAGTGGGGTTAGGTGTCAAAGGGCATTGCTGAATTATGTTTTACTTGATAGGTTTGATAGGTTTGCTGGTCGACTGTACCCGTCACTTCATGGAAGGGGCAAGGATGTAGGTAAGTAGAGGCCTTAGAAAATGTAATGGCGTTTGTTGGCAAGAGGGCGGTGAACGTGAGTGGCCCTGGAGAAGAGGCCTGTGTGAAGAGATACCAAGAGGAACTAAGAGAATAATGCCAGAAATGAGAGGTATATACAGTATGAGGAGTGGGCGAGATGGCAAAGGTATTGAACGGTAGCAGTGCGGGAAGAAATCCGAGACATGATGATCACTGTAGGCTGTGGGCGTGTGAGAAGGGGAGTAATAAAGTCCACGTTGACCCCCTACCAATCTTCCCTGATGAACCCAGAACGAAGATGATTTGCACCAGTTTCATCAACAGGTCTCCTCTCAAAGGTGATTATTAGATTATCCTTCGTATGTTAATCAACAATCACGCTCAGGCCGAGCAAACCACTGATTAAAACATCTATTTTAAGCTTGATGGTCGTGTGATTATACTAGGATTAATATTTTTTTTTTTGTTGATCCGCCTCAGCTGGAAAGTAATGGAGCGGGACTAAGGAGTACCAACAGTAAGCTTTTATTATGAGGTAAGGCCCAGCGAGCTCCTCTCACCATTTACATTCTAACGTCGGGAAAGATTGAGCTAGTGGACTTTCGTGGGAGAGAAATCAGAAGGGAAGATGTAGCCAGTAGGGAAAAGAAGGGAAAGGAAGCTTTGATGTAGGGCTGTGTTTAGGCGAGGATGTGAGGTCATGAGGTGAGGATGTGATCAAATACCTTCTCCTTCG
The DNA here is from genome assembly GCF_036320965.1 of Panulirus ornatus. Lineage (NCBI taxonomy): Eukaryota > Metazoa > Arthropoda > Malacostraca > Decapoda > Palinuridae > Panulirus > Panulirus ornatus. The sequence continues at coordinate 19,634,622 of NC_092275.1, forward strand.
CCACACCCCCCCCTTTCAAATGGTTACGTCATCCCCCCCAGCTGCGTCATCACAATTACACCTCCTCCACCCATCCCCCCTTACTGTAGGCTGGTCTGCTTCCAAGTTAGGATGTCATGCCCCTTCGAGCCTGCCCTCGTAAACCGTTTACGACGCTCGTAACACAATCCAAGAGGAATGTATCCACGGAAAGAGGGGGTCGTCATGCACGTATCATGCGATTATATTCTGCATATCCTGGTTCATCTTCCGGGTCACACAAGACACGAAGAACACTTAACCCCCTTCAGTGGCCCATACTTAAACGACATCACTATCATCTCCCCGTCAATTCTTAATGGGGATAGAATACATTTTTTCCCCCCTCATTTTCTTTCATCTCGCACTATCCAACCAGCAGACTGGACACGGGTGGACCAACGCGGTTAGCCAGCGACCATTTTACCCAGATCACTCGCATCCTGGCATGCGATCCGAACGGGGAAATTACGACTTAATTTGATTATAACCAGACCATGTCAGGCGCGGTGCCACCATTTCACTCGCGCACATTTCCTCTTTATTTCTAAATCATTCCCCCAAAAAATAGAGAAAAAGAGATAAAAAAAAGGTTACATTCTAAACTAACAAATGGCAATTAGTTACATAGACGAGGTAGATAGAGTTTGTATAATGTGATATGAAAGAGAGGATTAGATTCTCATAATTGAACTCGCATCGGATGAACAATGGATATAGAACATAGCGACAAATGCCAATACCAATGGATGAATCAATGATGACCACAAAAGATCTGTCAAAGATGAATTGAAGACAATTGATGAGAGGGTGGAAAAAAAAACACGTAAGAATATGCCAATTAATTTGCAAGATAAAAGGAAAGAGTCTTGAAGAATTCGATACGTATTATTACTGACAGATATTCTGGGAATGGAAATATTCGGAATATTCACAAACGGGAAATCAGACCTGATAAATGCGATAAGAAACGTTGTAATACACTGATGAGGGGATACCTCACATAGGATGTCTTCATAACTCTATATATATGTATATATATCACATAATGCCCTCCAACAGAGCAAGGATTCGAACCTCGTACCATTTGCGTGGTAGATGGGTGCGCTGACCACTCGGCTATGCTGTCCACAGTAGAGAAATGACTGTATTACACTTCTGAATATATTCGAGCTTCGAACCCCTGCATCTGGAGGGCACTATGTGTCCAACAGCCAGGGTCGAACCCAGGACTCCTGCGTTGCTGGCGGGAGTCCTACGGCTAGGCTATGATCGTAGGCTAGCAGTGCCACTCCCGCCTGCCACGCAGGGGTCCCGGGTTCGATCCTGGCTGTTGAAGGTTTGTATGATATATCGTTTTTTCATCGTGTTTATCCTCATATACCTGGTTCCAGGGATGAAGAAGACTGACGACGAACCTTCGCTCCATTCATTTGATTTTTCGTATCTTGGCTTCCAGGAACCTGATGCTGGAAGCGCTGATGGTCGGGACGGTCACATCTTTACTGATTCAATTTCTTCCTTTCTAGACCTATAGCTCTGGTGGCGGAACTGTAAACAGAGAAGCCTTTTCCCCCTCCTAAATTAGATTCGGTCGAAGCCTCTGAGAATTCCCTTTTCGGTCACCAAGCGCCTCGCCTCGACGGAAGCCGCCACCGTTCCGTTCCAACGTCCACAAAGAAAGAAAGAAAAGAGGAAAACAGCTTCGTTTCCATGACTCCCACCCTTGAAAATCGAGTCGCTACGGAGGGATGGAGGTCGAACTTCGTCCCATTAGCAACAATGCAGCAATGAGGAAAACATATACGCAATCACCACTGGCGCTAAACTCTGGAGCAGCTTCGGATGGTTTGGAAGAACGAAGCCATCAAATGAGATTGTCTCATCTATTGTATTCGAAACGGAGCTTTATTAGTCTCATCCACTGTATTCGAAACGCAGTCTCGCTAGATGATCTGGACGAACTCTTTCCGTATAAATGAGAGTGCTATGTCCTGGCCCTATGTAACCCTGTCGAGCATAAATTCTCACCTCGCGTTGATGTCAACTCGAATGCAGCCACAAAGACCGATTCCAAAGAGTCAGTGACAAAGACTGAATCAGACTGAATCCTCCATTACTCACTTGAAGGCTCGAGGTGCTTCAATTGCTTCATTTGACCGGACTCTGTCAGTTGAATATTTCGAAGCATCTAGTTTGAGCTAATTCACCTTGGCTCGTTCGTGTTAAAGGTGGTTAGCTCCGCTTTAATCTACGTGATGAATACTGTTCCGCTTCGAATGAGGACTTTAGGGTGCCTTCCGAATATCCGTATGAGTGTGAATATCATATCTTTCTCTGCTGTGTTAACACGTATATATGAAATGAATATTGGAACGCTGATACACATCTAATCACTCCCCTGAATCTTCTGAGTATTTACAACGAATATTTTTATACGTCAAATTACCTGATATTCAATTAGGCAAATTGAGTAAATTTTCATTAATATTGGAGTGCATCTAATAAATATAAATTTATTTTTCAATCTGTATCTGATATAACGATACGTTATCTTAGATGAATTTTGAGGTGTTGACCTCAAAAAGGGCAGCTCAAAATTTTTACATCACCTCTTGGTCTTTCGGGCATGAAAACATTTACATAAATACATTTGGGTATTAAGACTAACATATACATGAGCGTGTCCCTCCCAACACTCACTTCAAAAAGATGATTCAATTTCTTTCCCTCCAAATCTTTATTTTCGAAGAGAAATTCAGGTCACAGCTATACACGAGATGTGTCACTGTATCACAACTTTGCGCATATATTAAGAAATGAGATATCTAAATAGATTTACGTGAGAAGTGTTAAACTATTTGATTACTTAATGGATCCGATATACTACTTACTGGCAAAGCCGCCAGATGTCTCCTCTATGCACTTCATAAGCTCCTGCTCTACTCCGTATTATACTTCCCGGGGGAGCCGCTAGATGTCTCCTCTATGCCCTTCTTGAGCATTAACCCACATACCACTTCCTGGGGAAGCCACTAATGTCTCTCCTTCGCCATAACAGCGTTGCCCCATTGTTGACAATACTGATGGACTCATTTTTTACAATGTTCATCGCTGACATCACTTCATTTTTCTGGGCAGAAGGAATACATACGTAAATATGAGAGTACAAGTACTTAGCCTTCAGTAGCAATGAACAGCCCACATACTTATCTGTAGTTTTATTTAGTAGCTTCGACACCAGGATCTACTTGTCTACCTCCGTAGATTTTCATCACAGTTATTTTCCTCGTCAACGTACGAGTTGGAATCATTCACAATCTCGAGAGAGTTCAAACGTCCAACCCAAGTTCGGTTTACAAATACGGAAGGAGAGAGAGACATTTTCTCGAGTTGAGTCATAGAAAACTGTTTCACGTCTAATCCTTTCCCAGGAACAAATCCTCCGATTGCAGCCCATTGTTCCCCCAAGGAGCGTCTCTGTCCTGGAGGTAAAGAGAAAAAAAGAATCATGAGAAGAACAATGGCAAAGAACTCCATGTAAATCAGGCAGACATGCAGTGCCACAGATGCTCCAGTCATGGCCCTCGTTGTACACCGTCACTGCTCACTTCACTTCATTACAAACCCCCCGGTGCTACCCAGATCTTACCGTTTTGTCAAGACGCAGTGCGATTGGAAAAAGAATAAGATACACAATAGTACGGGGCGCTTCATATGATGACGTGATTATTACACGAAAGTGCACTTGGGAACTTATCGTGTTTCATTTCCCAGTTGACTCTTGGGAATATATATATATATATATATATATATATATATATATATATATATATATATATATATATGATCGCCAGGAGTATTAGAACGACCACTGATCCGTTGAGTTGCCTTGTGAGCGAGTTTGAAGCACACTTCCCTCGAATTTATGTGATATTCTTGTTTTATTTCACTACAGTACCCATGTGCATCCAGAGGATTTTGGGAACGAATAATGATCGAGGAGAAACTCTCGACATCAGATTTTGATGATGCGAATGGGAATCTGGATCAGGGGTTCCCAACCCAACTTTTTTGCTCCTCTGTACCTGTCCCTTGGGCATTTTGACAGGTTCCCATGTACCCCTAAGAAATTAAGGATCAGAACTGATGAAATTATACTGATTTTATATCATTCTGTTGCGAGGTATGTACGAGAATATATGAAGATTTTATACTGATTTGTAACGAGTGTCGTCTACTACTGCTTATGTTCTACATTACTCATGGTGTACATTGTAGTACAGCAGTGTACACCATGGGTATATTCTCAGACCGCTATGTAGTACCCCTTGAGAAGTGCAAGTGTACTCTTAGGGGTACATGTACTCCAGGTTGGGAACCCCTGATCCAGGAAGTTCCGGGTTATAGTTTGGGGGGCCAGTATATCGAAATAAACAAAATCATCTTAACTATATGTCAGGTACGAATTCCTTGGTGACCAATCTACATACATTAGGAATTTCTTAAGCTACTGTTTGGGGGTCGGTATATCGAAATCAGATATAGAATCATAATTGTATATCAGATACAATATCCTTGTTGACCACTCAGGTTATGTATTAGGAAGTTCTAACCTACAGTTTGGGAGGTCAGGTTATCGAAATCAGCTGAAGTGTCAGAATTGTATATCAGATACAATATCCATGTTGACCTAAGTGTGGTGACTATCTGCATACCTTTCGGGAGTAGTGTTCAGGGAACTTGTGAGCACTTAATGCATAATTTCTCCCTGCTTTTACCGCCTACACGAAAGAATCGATGAACAAGCCGAGCGCATGTGTCGAATATTGGATTTCATACGTCCGAGAGAATGGGCTGCTCATGGTATTCAATCAAATACCATATCGACAATATGCACTTGTGTTCGTATAACTTTGCTTGGGCCGTGCTATTCATTCAAGTAACCGTAGTTGGCTAAGCTTGATACACTGATGAAGGTAGATCTTCTAAGCGTATCATTTTAAAGAGAGGAGTTACTCATTCTTCTCCGTTTCTCGTTTTAGCGTGGTAGAGCAACGAACAAAGGAAACAACAGTTTCATTTTTTCAAATCTACTCTCGAGCTGTTATGCGAAATGGACTGAAACCAGAGCTCGTCATCTGCAACCAAAGCTTACAGACTAATTCCGTGGTCTGCAATACCGTGGTTCAGTCCAATGACAGCGCGTCGCCCCCTATATACCACCACATATCTCCAAATTTCCGCTAACCCATGCATGCTTCTCACCCTCCATCCTTCCAGTGTCTCAGTCTCTCAGTCTCTCCCCTTCTTATCACTTACTCCTGTACTGTAGATCCTCTCTTTCAGTCTTATTACACCCAACTTCAAACACACACACTCACACACACACACACACACACACACACACACACACACACACACACACACACGCAAACACAACACACACACATATATATATATATATATATATATATATATATATATATATATATATATATATATATATATATATATATATATATATATATATATATATATATGTATACCCTCACCTTATGTCTTTATAAATAATACACATTTTATATCATATTATATTAACGGTTGCTCACCTATCCCTGGGCAACAGTAACGTCGTTAACATTTACCCAGGACCATGCCCACCTGGACGTCCCCTTTTTCATGCTTGTATTTTGGAGGTGATAAAGTGCCCGGGTGAAAACGGGAAGTGGTATTAAAAGAGGGGGAACTGACAGTTACACATCCCCCTGGTAACGGTGGGTGACATTTTAACTACCTCCCGAGTGATGAAGACCGACAGTGACCGACCCCTCGAGTGGACAATCGAATCATCGCGTCACTGAAGTGATACTCGAGTGGAGGCCGAGCCTGATGTTCACGGGGGGAGAGAGAGAGAGAGAGAGAGAGAGAGAGAGAGAGAGAGAGAGAGAGAGAGAGAGAGAGAGAGAGAGAGAGAGAGAGAGAGAGAGAGAGAGAGAGAGAGAGAGAGAGAGAGAGAGAGAGAGAGAGAGAGAGAGTTTGCCTGACGCAGTAGCAAGAGAGAGAATGAGATAGCTACGTAACAGAAATAGTCAGTAGGAAGCAGAGGAGACGGATGGTAATCAGATAATGCTGTGAAGAGGGAAACAGATGTATCTGAGGTGGGAGAAACAGACAGTCTCTCAGAATAACCAGCTGTCTCTTTCCCCCAGTCTAACAGAGCCACTGTCCTTCGAAGAGAGGAACAGACCCACACGACACAGACAAGTGTAACAGATCATTATATGATAAGATAAGATAAGACAAGATAAGGTGTCTTTGTCAAATTGTATACATGATACAAAATGAAATCTTCTAGGGCTAAAAGCTCAATTCAAGGCTAAAAAGTATACGAATTCTAAGACAAAAATGATAAAATATCACATAAAAAGTACCACATGAAATATCACATAAAAGTACCACATGAAATATCACATATAGAATTATGGGACTTATAGTGGTATTTCTCTGTATGAATAAGACAGGTAAATATTAAACGATCAATAATGAAAAGCTAACATGGATTGGGGGGTTCAGGTCAACATATAATGTGAAAGAATGACTAGAACGAGTTTGAATTATTCATAGACGCGCTACTACACATTGCTTCTTAACATCAAGTACTTGAAGGCCCTGACAATACCCTATACTTTTCTTACGCTGCTAAAGCACTGACAAACTACATATCTTCCCCCCACACTCTTTACTTAAGGGATGGCAGGGTATTCCTGAGGTCAAATGTAGGGGGAAGTGACGGGAGGTTTAACCAAGGGCTGAATATTGGGAAGCCTATCTCTCAAGGATCTTAATATTGACTCTTTCTAATCGTGGGAGAGTCTGATATTCGATGACGTCTCTGTACTGTACTTCTTGTTCATTAGAATATATCTATGTCTTTATATCCCACTACATCTAAGGAATTTATAGACAATCGTGTGTTCAAATCGAGCCATCTTCATAAATTGGTTGATACCATAGGATTGATATTCATAAGAATGATTCGACTCTCTAGACGAACAAGAAATAAAATGGTCAACCTATCCGCTGTCTGTGAAGCTCTAAAAGTACACATCTCTACTGTCAACAGATTGGGAGAAGTCCACCACTTGACTCCTCGTAGTTTGTGAGGAGGTATGAGCGGCTTATTGCTACCTCCTTGGGACGCCCTAGGATGCTTCATACCACCGGTCGTGTCAGGGGCTCACCAGCTGCCTGCCCTGTCTGATCTAGGCCTCGGCTCTCATACCTCGCTCACAAGACCCAGTTAGAAATGTTAGCTCTTACTGAAGTTGGAGTCTGGCATCAATTTCAGTCTCAACTACAAGGCGGACTAGGTCTTTATAAATGAGTTTCTTACCGCTCTTAATGACTTGATTTTACACGAGGATGTAGGTGTAGACATGCAGCACTTGTAGACGAATTTCTGGAGAGAAAAATATCGCTTTGCCTTATCTACATCGTAGAATGGTAAGTGGGTGGGTCTTCCGGGTCGATGTGGGTCGATCTGAGCTAGTACTCGTTTGGGGCCTGAAAGAGCAAATGTCTTGATCCCTTAAACACATAGACACGATCCCTAAGCCCGACGGTACTACTCTACTCCACCCTTAAGGGTGAGGTAGAGGGCCAGGCTATCATACGAAGGGTCTCACACACTGGTTAAAGGACCTGAAGAAGAAGCAGGGATCGTTAACATGTTGACGTCTCCTAAGCGGGTCGACTCACTGGCATTAATCAAGGTCAGGGAGATTCACAAGATGATATTGGGGATTCAGTGGCAAGGTTTGGATGAGGCAGTGGCTCTGGTATCGACTTTAGAAGTCGTATGTCGAAGGCCTAAGTTACCGGCAACTCCTGATCGAAGCCAAAGTCCAGAGTCGTAAGGAAAAAGAAAAAAAAAACAGAATTTCGGAGGAGAGGAAAATCATAATTTTTGAAAAGGATCAGATAGTAGCTATCAGAAACGTCATTTAAGTTCCAAAGGCATTAGCGGCTTTAGGATAGTAACAGATATCACAGCGGCTCACCTTTGACTTGTCAACGCCTCACGGTAATCATGTTACGCAGTCGCTTGCTAAGTATTATGTGGTGATGGGGGGAGAGAAGCGGCCAGCTCTTGGGAGCAGAAACTCGAATGATAGATACGGAATAGGGAAAGAGAACTAACACTGTAGCTTTGGGCAACTGGGTCAAAGCCTTGAGTTCAAATCACTTCAGAATCGACTCTCGGAAGTACATAAGAAGGACTTGAACTTACCCAAGTGTGAGAGGCAATGCCCCATGCAAGGACCACCGAAGCTCTTGTATAAATGGAGAAATTGTCAAGAAAAGATTCTTCGGCATCTATACAGGAACTCCCAGTTTCATACAAGAAGAAATAAAATGTGGGGTTTTCAGGCTAGACTAGATTATACAGTATTGCCATATATGCTTATTGTATTACCTATTGGAATTATACAACCTTCACAGGGTATGGAAAAGCCGTGAGTGGGTTTTTGATAAGAAGAAAGGAGTTTTAGAAGAAAGTGTTTTAGAAGCTTAACTTAGATGTCTTTGGTTGGGATTTGTTACAAGAGGCAAGTCTAAAGTTCATATTGATACATTTGTATATCATTCTTTTCGTACGTGTCTAATGTTTCCCTCCTGAGCGAGGTAGCGTTAGGAACAGACGGATGAGCCTTACAGGATAAACATTCTCTCTTGGTTCCTTCTTAACTCTTCCATCTTTGCAGATATTCTCCTGCTTCTTAACTTACGTCAGGTTATTTTTCCCCTCTCTCTTTCTGTTTATCTACTTCCATTCTTTATTGATCTTACGTCTAGTTCATCTTATCTCCATTATTGACCTCTCTCCCTCCTTTGGTGAGCATCTGCACTCTCTTTCTCCACAAGGATCTCTTCAGCTCCCTCCTTTCCCTCGTCGAGAGGATGCCCTTCTACCCACACACACTCACCTCGCCCAACAGGTTCTCCTGGACAGTACATCCTCGACCTGTATGGCCACCCTCCCCTCTCCAGCGTCACCTGAGAGGCGTCCACTCTCCCATTCACCGCCAGCAGCTCGCGAGTGCTTCTCTTATCTCATTATACCCATTCACAATGACGGGACGTATACACTGGAGTGTAGGGCAACGTTCTCCTGTGTTAAGTTTTTATATAGTTCCTCACGGTGAGAGAACGCACACGTTTGAGTGACAGCACTTTTTATACATATATATATATATATATATATATATATATATATATATATATATATATATATATATATATATATATATATATATATATATATATATATATAAATATATATATATATATATTTATATATATATATATATATATATATATATATATATATATATATATATATATATATATATATATATATATATATACATATATATATATATATCTGTGAGTCCACGGGGAAATGAAAAACGATAAGTTCCCAAGTGCACTTTCGTGTAATAATCATATCATCAGGGGAAATACAAGAAAGATACATATAACAGTCAGCTGATAAATAATACTCTAATATCTATTCATTTATGATGGAAGATCACATTCGAATACGCACCATCATCATCCATTCCACGTCATACAGTAGATTGATCAAATGCTTTTGATTTCTTCTCTTAATACAAAATCTGACGTCACTCCCTCTCATTACGAGCCTGGCAGGTGCAGGGGTCACCTTTCCCAAATTTTGTTTGAGATTAAACAACTCCCGTCTGTCAGTATGAGAGCTTAATTTTAGTCTCTCGCTCTCTCTCTCTCTCTCTCTCTCTCTCTCTCTCTCTCTCTCTCTCTCTCTCTCCTCCTCTTCTCGATCTGTCTGTCTATTTGTCTTAGTGTGTGTGTGTGTGTGTGTGTGTGTGTGTGTGTGTGTGTGTGTGTGTGTGTGTGTGTGTGTGTACGAAGATGAGTACAGCCTCCTCCAGGAGCGATCTCGCACTGGGGTTCATTCTCTCCCGGCCACACTTTATTCTCCTCACGCTTTCCTTGCAAAATATGTCCCTCACGTCCCCTCCCTCCTCCCACGGTACATTTCTATTAGATTAACCTTATAATATAACTGTCTTCATGCGTCTCTTACCCCACCTCCCTCGCTGACATCTTTGCTGTTCAACATCCCTGTTTCTCAGAATATAATACCAGTGAGAATTCCTTCACCTGGTGTACTTTTTAGCATTTTCTTTCGCCTTCGTTACGCACGGTTGAGTTTTCAACGTTGCTTGCCTAGCGGCAGGAATTTTTTAGAGGCAGTCGAAGAACGGTCATGAAGTTTATAAAGGCAGAAAAAAAAAAAATAGGTGAACGAAAACAGTTATAAGACCCAATGTAAAATATCGCCCTGAGCAATATCACTCACCATCATGTTCACTACGAAGATAAGACATCACTAAGCACTACTTCCTTTTACTCTCCATAAAGCCAAATTTACGTCGCCCTCGACGTGTGTATCCACAGTCCAACCTCAACAAAGGCATCTTTCACCACACCCTCATCTTTTACTACATTCTCATCTTCACTACATCCTCAACAAAGCTGGCTTTTGTCACCTTACCCTCGCGAGTCAGGTGAAAGACCATTTTTTCATTGTACCCTCGACACCACTGTCCTTAAACCTGAAACTTCATGGGGTAGACCAAAATAATCTCTTCTTCACCTTCAGCACTACTGGTCTTTTTGACCCCTGCGGTTCAAATCAAACACATCTTCACTACACCCTGGTCTTTTAACGTAAACCTTAAGGATTATCTCTAAGGCTGGGCTTAGGGGGCTAATTGCTGCAGGTAAATATGAAAAATGAAAGAATTAGAAAACCCAATAATAGACATGTTTCTCTCTTACGAAACGAGACGTAATCACATGAACTCGAACCACATGTAATCAAAGCTCGAAGAATTACGGTTCGCGATTCATGTTGGTATGTGCTGGAATAAGCAACAGACCTCTTCCTTGATATGGAAATATATGAATATAATCATGGGATAAACATTTTTAGAGATCTGAGTCTCCCGGAGGAGTAAGACATTAAAAGTATACAAGTTGGACTGGTACATGATAGAGGAAAGATTAGTAAAAAGACGTGACGGGTTGTAATATGCACAGAAGTTCGGTTAGATGTGTCAGAGAAGCTACGATCTTAGGGGGTGTTATTACAGCATCCGTCTGATGTCCTTCCTTCCTCTCATTGTCAGACCTAAGTCAGACGTGAACCCCAAAGATTCCTCACACTTCATAGAGACTCAAACCTCAAAGTTCCTCACACCTCATAGAGACTCAAACCCCAAAGATTCTTCACACTTCACAGAGACTCAAACCCCAAAGATTCCTCACACTTCATAGAGACTCAAACCCCAAAGATTCTTCACACTTCATAGAGACTCAAACCCCAAAGATTCCTCACACTTCATAGAGACTCAAGCCCCAAAGTTCCTCACACCTCATAGAGACTCAAACCCCAAAGATTCTTCACACTTCACAGAGACTCAAATCCCAAAGATTCCTCACACTTCATAGAGACTCAAACCCCAAAGATTCCTCACACTTCATGGAGACTCAAGCCTCAAAGTTCCTCACACCTCATAGAGACTCAAGCCTCAAAGTTCCTCACACTTCACAGAGACTCAAATCCCAAAGATTCCTCACACTTCACAGAGACTCAAATCCCAAAGATTCCTCACACTTCATAGAGACTCAAACCCCAAAGATTCTTCACACTTCATAGAGACTCAAACCCCAAAGATTCTTCATACTTCACAGAGATTCATACCCAAAGATTCCTCACACTTCATGGAGACTCAAGCCCCAAAGACTCTTCACACTTCACAGAGAATCAAACTCCAAAGATTCTTCACACTTCATACAGACACACGCTCGTTGACCACATTCTGATTTCCTTTTACCCATACTAGCAAGAAATACAGATATGAGAAAGGGAAAGAGAGGACGAGAGATGATGGGTGAAGAGAGATAAAGGGATGATGGACTGGGTGTATTTCAATCTCCTGAGGTACCGCAAGGGTCAGATGAACCGAGACTTTAGACAAATGATCTATGGATGTTCCCTTTATCATATAGACCCAACATCTAATATGGCCGACGTAGGGCAAAACAAAATGGTCTCTGGATAATATTTCAAAAAATGAAACAAAAAAAAAAAAAATGATCTCTTGTCGGAAACCGCGGAGGAGATTGAATCATAAAACTTTCCAAAAATGGTTGATGGATGGTCCTGCATCAAGTTTCCTCATCCCGTGCTGATCTGACGTCTAACATGGCTGCCAGAGCCCGACGAGCTGAGCTGGAACTTGTTAACATCTTGTAATGGGTAACTTTATAGCCAGGAGAATGATATAAACACCCCGAAGGCTCTGGTTTGTAGAGGATGTCTCTTCACCAGTTGCTCAGCGTAGGAAACAGGAAGGAAAGAAGGAAGTAAAGACTGACGGAATGAAGGCACTGAAGGAAAGAACAAAAACGATTTATCTTTTTTTTTTTTTCACTCGTTGAACCCAGTCTCTCCACCTCTACTTCATAGCACAGATTCAAAACCCATCTGGTCCTCCTGCAGTAGACCTATCCTGGCTTCAACGGGAAAGCATAGCAGTTCAGAAGAGAATTCTTATCACAGACGTTCCTCATAATTCGGAATCATAAAGGCTCGTTTTGGTTGACTATATCCAAGGCGGGTACTCAAATCATTCCCACTGGAACACTATTTCATCACTGTTGCTTTCTTTCGGGCCTTTGACTAAAACACGAAGTTGCATTTGCCTCCCAGACCACGCTCTTTGATCTTTGATTTTCGGGAGAGCAACACTGCTACATTTCTCGTTCCTCAAGCCTACACCCGAGTAAATCCTCTTATCCACATGTGTGAGCAGTTCCTCCTTCATCACTCTGAGTCCTTGACCCTTACTTATACGACCTCTTTGATCTCGGAGCAAATGCTTCAAAAAGTGCATCGGGATTCTCGACTCGCGACCATACGCTTCACAAGGATTTGCGAGGTCTCTCGCCTGTATTCGTTTCCCCCACACCCATACGTTGCTTGCGTGCTCTGAACCTTCTTCCTAACATTTCTCGTCATTCCTTCATGAATATGGAAACACGTAGTCCAAGCGATCATCTGACTTTCGTCAGAGGTCCTCTACAGTTATTTAGCACACTTCATTTACTCATTTTTCCCTTACGCGCGTTACCCCTCATGGTCTATATGAATCCTTTCACTAAGCAGTTCGAAATCGTGTTTGCTCTGTTGCTGTTTACAGAGGGAGAGAGGGAAAGACCATGCATCATTGCCATTCCCCAGCTTGCAGACTCTCGGCGTCTCCTCCACACGTTGCAGTGCGTGATAGTTGTCCAATCTCTTCCACGACAGACAAGACGGTGTTGACACTAGTGTCTCTGTCTCCCTGACAGACGGGCCTTCGTGGTACAGTGGTTACTGTTTCTGTCTAGGCCTCAGCACGGGCCCGCTTGGGATCGGACCATCATGAGTTCGAATCCTGGATGTGGCTGTTGGCTCACATCCAACCAAGGTGCTTATTCCCCACTTGGGCCTGGTCGATAAATATTGGCTTAGGCTGGTATGTATATATGTGAAATTACGTATGTATGACTGTCTATTTGTACTGTACGGGGAGGGAGTTTTATACTAGTGAGGCCCCATCTATTGACCATTCTCTACTTTCATAAAACTTTTAAAATATTTTCTATAATTTTGCACTAACCATATCCTCAGTCAAGTGTGTGTACATACACATGAGAGATAAGGTATATATATATATATATATATATATATATATATATATATATATATATATATATATATATATATATATATATATATATATATATATATATATATATATATATATACAAAGTTACGAGACAGGACAACACGAGGGTAAAACTCTTCCTGTACCACAAAAACAGTAAACACACACACACACACACATACACACAGACACACACACCTTCATGTCCTCAGTGTCTCCCACGTCTACCCTCCAGTCTTGCTCTTCGCCAGCTTAACCAGGCTTGATGTTCATGACTGACTTTCAGCCTTCACACTTACCATTTATCCCACTCAAATAGCCGTCTGCGTCCTCTCATTTCGTATACCTTTCCTGGACCACTATTGCAGCCTTCCCTGGACCACTGCTCCAGCCCTTACTGGACTACTGTTCCAGCCCTCCCTGGACTACTGTTCCAGCCCTTCCTGGACTACTGTTCCAGCCTTTCCTGGACCACTGTGTCAGCCCTTCCTTGACCATTATTGCAGCGCTTCCTGAAATACTGT
>NC_092275.1:19653989-19663989 GCF_036320965.1 Panulirus ornatus
ACTGGTGCGAGAGGTCCCCCACTGCAGCAGAGCTGTTTGGACACAACACTGTGAGGAAGGAGGATGGGGGGAGAAAAAAAAATATTCCTGTAGGCTGCGAAGCTAAAGTTGAGCTGCTGGGCTTGGTACTCCACAAAGTTCAGGGAAGTGAGATCAAACGATCAGTGAGAGAGAGAGAGAGAGAGAGAGAGAGAGAGAGAGAGAGAGAGAGAGAGAGAGAGAGAGAGAGAGAGAGAGAGAGAGAGTGGAAAAAGAATTGAGAGAGAAGGGAGAGAGAGAGAGAGAGAGAGAGAGAGAGAGAGAGAGAGAGAGAGAGAGAGAGAGAGAGAGAGAGAGAGAGAGAGAGAGAGAGAGATGTTCAGTAAACCTATTTCTAACGGAATATTTCTCTATACAGCTGTTTGATAACCTCTCTCCTTTTTAAATAGGCATTTAGTCACTGGATTCCTGTGTATTTCGAATACTCTATCCTCATATTCCTCAAATGTCTTAGATATTACTCCAAAAGAAGGGAAAGAAAGAAGGAAGGAAGGAAGGTATCCGAGAGAGGAATATTTCCCTCAAAGCTCCGTCGCTCGTTCCTAACGCTACACCGATAAAGGTCGGAAATGGCGCACAAGGTCTGAAAGAAGTTTCAGATCCTACTACCAGATGACCACTGAACCTTCACTTGTCTTATGAGAAGAGTTATGATGGCTTCTTACCACTACTGCCCGCTTCTGTGTCCTCGTATCAATCTTATTAATCCTGTTTCTTTGGAGCCTTTCAAAAGCACTTTTATCTCGCCCCTGAGAAATCATAGACCACGTAAAATGCATGTTCAAGACGATGGCTTTATGAGCGAGGTGCATAGGATTCAGTGTGGTTTTTGTGGCTAACAAACGTTCCTTTAACAGATTTGAACACTCTCTGTGTCTTTGAAGAAGCAGGTCTAATTTGCCTTCGTAGATTTCAGAAGTCGTATTGGTTACCTCTCTCATCGGGTCACGACATTAACGTTTTCTTTTTTTTTCAAGTCTATTATTATCTTCTTTTAATCTCCCAAATGCAGTTCTGTAGATTTTCTTTTTTTTTTTTATTCTTGCGTTGATTTTCATTTAAAATTTCATTTTCATCGACCACTTTTTTGAGGGAAAAGATGACAGCTTTCCCTTTAGCTTTTCCATATTGGCGGTGGCAGGTGGCATTGCTTAAAGGCTCGTGGCGTATGGCACTGCGTCGGTTTGGAGGCGTATGGCTCTAGGTCGGTATGGAGGCGTATGGCACTGCGTCAGGCTGGAGGCGTATGGCACTGCGTCAGGCTGGAGGCGTATGGCACTGCGTTGGTCTTAAAGCGGGTGGCACTGCGTCAGGCTAGAAGCAGGTGGCACTGCGTCAGGATTGGGCGGGGGTTGGTGGCGGCAGAAGGATGTGCCAGGGGAGCGTCAAGAGCCGGAGTCCCCAGGGAGGAAGTGGCGACAGTCCCCAGCCGAAAGCCTGGGGACAGGTCACCAGAGAGGCGAACCCTGACAGTTAACACTCGCTGACAATTACGACGTCCATGTCACTGTTGTGTGTGTGTGTGTGTGTGTGTGTGTGTGTGTGTGTGTGTGTGTGTGCCTTCCCTACACTGCCGTAGCCACCAGGGGAATTGTTTTCAGGACGTGCTGTTCTCCCTCCCTTCCTTCCTTCCTTCCTCCTTTCCTCTCCCTCTCGGAGTGCTGGAGTACTCTTACAAAGGGCGAGATCACCCTCAAAACACCTTCGGCAGACTGCGCAATCAACGCCCCCACAGCTCACCCAGGGAGAACCTTGAGCATAAAGGTTTCCTCTCTGCCTTCCTCCCTTCCTCTCTCTCTCCCTCTCGGAGCTGCTCAAGTACTCAACAGAGGGCGAGGTCACCCTCAAAACACCTTCGGCAGACTGCGCAATCAACGCCCCCACAGCTCACCCAGGGAGAACTCTGAACATAGAGGTTTCCTCTCTGCCTTCCTCCCTTCCTCTCTCTCTCTCCCTCTCTCGGAGCTGCTCAAGTACTCAACAGAGGGCGAGGTCACCCTCAAAACATCCCCGGTAGACTGCGCAATCATAGCCCCCACAGCTCAACCAGGGAGTAACAAAAGTAACAGCAGTAGCAGTAGCGAAGCAAAAGCACTTCCAGTAACACATTTTGTCACGGGGAAAAAAAAAAAGAGAATAATCCAGCAGTCAGCATTAATTACCCTGTCGTTTGCAACACAGCTTAAGCCAGCAACACTGACAACACTGAGGACCTTCATCATTGACAACACCAGTTATCACAGAACTGTATATATAAGTCTGACAACACTAATACGCTCGCAACTAATTGCTCTGAATATCTCTGTAACAGTTGTTGAATACGGCTGTAACAGCTGGTGAATACGGCTGTAACTAACCACTTATGCTACTGCTACCGCCATCACTACTACAACTATTACTACTACTACTACTACTACTACTACTACTACTACTATTACTACTACTATGACCACTATAACCACCACTATTACTACTACTACTACTACTACTACTACTACTACTATTACTACTACTATGACCACTATAACCACCACTATTACTACTACTACTACTACTACTACTACTACTACTACTACTACTACTACTACTATTACTACCACTTCTGTTACTACTACAACCACTACCATTACCACAACCATCACTACTGTTACTACCACTTCTACTACTACTACTACTACTACTACTACTATGACATAACGACTGCTACTAATACTGCCACTATCACCACTTCTGCCACTACTATCACCACTACTATTACCATTACCACAACTATCGCCAACGCCACTACTACTACCCCCTCCATCTCCATCACTACCAGATGAGCTACTTTGCGCTATACCAGAACTATCGCTATCGCCACCACCACAATCACCACCACTACTACAATCACCAACACCAACACAATCACCACCACTACTACAATCACCATCACCAACACCCACCACCACCACCACCATCAGAACTATCTCCACCAACCACCACTACAATCAGAACCATTACCTCCACCACAATCAGAACCATTACCTCCACCACAATCAGAACCATTACCTCCACCACAATCAGAACCATTACCTCCACCACCATCAGAAGCAACACCACCATCAGAAGCAACACCACTACCTCCACCATCACCTACCCCAGGCCATGAATCAAACCCCCATCTCGACCCTCACACACACACACACACACACACACACACACACACACACACACACACACACACACAGACACTGGCCTGGTGAAGAACTTGTTGAGCGAGGCCCCGGGCTCCGCCGTCACTTATCGCTGGAGGCGGAGGAAGAGAGATAAGAGACAGGCCAAGTCGCTCCCTTGGCCCTGAGTCGGAGATTGTGTCATAAAAACGCGAATATGCCAAATAGCAAACGTGCTGGCAGGTGAGGTAAGGGGAGACCCATCCTCTAGCCACAACGATGAATAAAAGCGGGGAAAGTATTCTGGCGCTGACGTAGACAGGCTGACAGTGTGTGTGTGTGTGTGTGTGTGTGTGTGTGTGTGTGTGTGTGTGTGTGTGTGTGTGTGTGTGTGTGTGTGTGTGAGGAGAGGAGCTGGTGCGCAGGCTGCACCGTTGGCTTTGGGACTGGCAGGGTGGGAAGTTGTTTACATAGATGTCTACAATGAGTAAAGTCCTGAGGTTACATGAGTCGATGTATGAGAGTGAAAAGGTATTCATCAGGCAAAATCATTTGTGGCAGTTATGAGGCTAGATTTAGGTGTGGTTTCCCTTAGACAAGGAGAAGGTATCTTTACCTATGGCTAAAGTAACTTCAAGTATGGCTGAAGTATCTTTAAGTATGACTGAAGTACCTTTAAGTATGACTGAAGTATCTCTGAAGTATTTCTGCTATACATAGCTAGAAGTATCTCTGAAGTATTTCTGCTATACATAGCTAGGAACATTCAAGGCTCTAGTGCTATGTTAATTATGGAATTGTATTTATCAACAGATAAACAAATATTGCCACAATATTTCATGACCACTGAGGTAAAGTAGTTAGCAATAAAAGAAGGACAAAACTTAGTACATTTTTTTTTTCGATGTGAAATTGGAATAATTGATTTTTAAGGCCAATGCTTGGAAAGAGAACATAAGATAACTTGGGGACAAGACCAGATCAGTTTCACTCACTGGAAAGTGTCGCATTTTGATGTCATATACGTGACATATAGAACCAAACACGAGACAAAATCACCAGATATACGTATGACATCACATGACATATGACGTCAATATATCACACCAGAATACATTAAACTCGTGACATTACAAAATCACCTGGTATATACGTATGACATCACCTGACACAAGTGACGTCAAAATACGACACCAGAACACATTAAGTACATGACATCACTACGCTTTTAAGAATGTGACATCACACTCCATCCGATTCGAAGCATCAAAACTCTCGCTCTCTCTCTACCCCACACACTCACCCTCCACCATCCCAAAAGCAGGAAAACTAAACTTCCAGATACCACCGACCCTTGTACCGGAACTGTCAGACGACTTTTCCTGAACTTCCTCATCTAATGTGGATTACCGACAAAATTTTGGCAGCTTCGAGGGAGCTGAGCGTCTGCCAGCCAAAGGCACCTCGGACCTTTGCTATAAAAAGAATTAACTCTTTTCCCACTTTATCATCATCTCGTAATTTCCATTCTTTTAGTTGAGATGACAAGGGCAAATGAATGCCCAAATCAAGGCCATCTCATTAACGATATATATATATATTTTTCTTTCAAACTATTCGCCATTTCCCGCGTTAGCGAGGTAGCGTTAAGAACAGAGGACTGGGCCTTGGAGGGAATATCCTCACCTGGCCCCCTTCTCTGTTCCTTGTTTTGGAAAATTAGAAAAAAAAACGAGAGGGGAAGATTTCCAGCCCCCCGCTCCCTCCCCTTTTAGTCGCCTTCTACGACACGCAGGGAATACGTGGGAAGTATTCTTTCTCCCCTATCCCCAGGGATAATATATATATATATATATATATATATATATATATATATATATATATATATATATATATATATATATATATATGTATATATATATATATCCCTTGTTCCTGTCTGTAGCTCCAGCTAATCAATGAACCTTCGATGGGCGCCATCCGCTGATAATCCCTGGCATTTAATGGCATCCCTTATTTGAGAGGGCCAAAAAGGCCCTCGTCTTTTATATTCTTTCTCCCATCTTGCTGTCGTGTATCCCTCTGGGCAGAGGAATTTCGCTAGACATTAACACTTTTGTGAGTCTTGTCTCCACCGCTCCAGATATGTCGTGGTTGCTTTCCCTGATACTGTCCTTGAACTTCGCTCCCTTCCATTTGCCACGAACCTGTTTTCAATTGCATACATCCTCAAGGTCTGAACTACTAATTAGCTCTAATGTCAATGAGCTACAATGGGGACTGTCTTTCTCCCTCCCTCTGGCCTGATCCAATTTCTAATTATTTTGTCTTTTTTTGCCAGTTTATATAGTTTCTTTCGTTTGTCTCTGTTTATCTGTCTCTTGGCTAACACTTACTTGAATGCCTGTGCTTGTGTGTGTGTGTGTGTGTGTGTGTGTGTGTGTGTGTGTGTGTGTGTGTGTGTGTGTGTGCGTGTGCGTGTGTGTGTGTGTGGCACAATCAGCCTACCCCACAATGAACATTACAAAGTTCATGATTAGGTTGGTTTAGCAGTCTAATGGTCTGGTTTAGTGGTGGCGTTCAATGATTCGTTAGTGATGTTCAATGGCTCAGTCCTTTTTCCCAATGGTTTCATGGTGCTTTCCACTGCTGCAACAGTTTCGCTCAGTGGTTCAGTAGTTTCATCAAGTGGTTTAGAGGTGTTGTTTTGTGGTTCAGTAATGCTGTTTGGCGGTTCAGTAACACTGTTTAGTGCTTCATTTGTACTATTCAGTGGTCAATTCAGTTCAAGTGTTCAGTAGTGAAGTTCAATGGCCTAGTAACACTAAGTAGTTTAGTTAGGTGCCATTTATTCCATTGCTGAGAACACATAACTCTCCCCACACTGATGCTGAGAACACATTACTCTCCCCACACTGATGCTAGGGACACATAACTCTCCCCACACTGATGCTGGGAACACATAACTCTCCCCACACTGATGCTGGGAACACATAACTCTCCCCACACTGATGCTGAGAACACATAACTCTCCCCACACTGATACTACGAGCACATAACTCTCCCCACACTGATGCTAGGAACACATAACTCTCCCCACACTGATGCTGGGAACACATAACTCTCCCCACACTGATACTACGAGCACATAACTCTCCCCACACTGATGCTGAGAACACATAACTCTCCCCACACTGATGCTAGGAACACATAACTCTCCCCACACTGATGCTGGGAACACATAACTCTCCCCACACTGATGCTGAGAACACATAACTCTCCCCACACTGATACTACGAGCACATAACTCTCCCCACACTGATGCTGAGAACACATAACTCTCCCCACACTGATACTACGAGCACATAACTCTCCCCACACTGATACTACGAGCACATAACTCTCCCCACACTGATGCTGAGAACACATTACTCTCCCCACACTGATGCTAGGAACACATAACTCTCCCCACACTGATGCTGAGAACACATTACTCTCCCCACACTGATGCTAGGAACACATAACTCTCCCCACACTGATGCTGAGAACACATTACTCTCCCCACACTGATGCTGAGAACACATAACTCTCCCCACACTGATACTACGAGCACATAACTCTCCCCACACTGATGCTGAGAACACATAACTCTCCCCACAATGATGCTGAGAACACATAACTCTCCCCACACTGATACTACGAGCACATAACTCTCCCCACACTGATGCTGAGAACACATAACTCTCCCCACAATGATGCTGAGAACACATAACTCTCCCCACACTGATACTACGAGCACATAACTCTCCCCACACTGATGCTGAGAACACATAACTCTCCCCACACTGATGCTGAGAGCACATAACTCTCCCCACACTGATGCTGGGAGCACATAACTCTCCCCACACTGATGCTTGGAGCACATAACTCTCCCCACACTGATGCTATGAACACATAACTCTCCCCACACTGATGCTGAGAACACATAACTCTCCCCACACTGATGCTGAGAACACATAACTCTCCCCACACTGATGCTATGAACACATAACTCTCCCCACACTGATGCTAGGAACACATAACTCTCCCTACACTGATGCTAGGAACACATAACTCTCCCCACACTGATGCTAGGAACACATAACTCTCCCCACACTGATGCTGAGAACATAACTCTCCCCACACTGATGCTATGAACACATAACTCTCCCCACACTGATGCTATGAACACATAACTCTCCCCACACTGATGCTAGGAAACATACCCCCATAACACATACTCCCCCACACTGATGCTGGGAGCACATAACTCTCCCCACACTGATGCTAGGGACACATAACTCTCCCCACACTGATACTACGAGCACATAACTCTCCCCACACTGATGCTGAGAACACATAACTCTCCCCACACTGATACTACGAGCACATAACTCTCCCCACACTGATGCTGAGAACACATAACTCTCCCCACACTGATACTACGAGCACATAACTCTCCCCACACTGATGCTGGGAGCACATTACTCTCCCCACACTGATGCTAGGGACACATAACTCTCCCCACACTATAGCTGGGGCAAATTATTCTGCCCACATTACTTCTAGGGAGCATATCACTCTCCCCAGACCACTGGTGGAGGGGAGATCTGTTTCCCTACACTACATTCGGGCACTTTATTCTCCCCATATTGCTGTTAGGGAGTACATGGCTCTCTTCACACTGCTGGTGGAGAGGCCATTACTCTCCCCACCCTAGAGCTAGAGGAACATTACCCTCCCCTAAACTACGGCTGGGGAGGATGTTACATCCCTTACACTACTGCTGGGGAGCATCTTACACTACTGCTGGGGAGCATCTTACACTACTGCTGGGGAGCACCTTACACTACTGCTGGGGAGCACCTTACACCCCTTACACTACTGCTGGGGAGCACCTTACACTACTGCTGGGGAGCATCTTACACTACTGCTGGGGAGCATCTTACACTACTGCTGGGGAGCACCTTACACCCCTTACACTACTGCTGGGGAGCATCTTACACTACTGCTGGGGAGCACCTTACACCCCTTACACTACTGCTGGGGAGCACCTTACACTACTGCTGGGGAGCACCTTACACCCCTTACACTACTGCTGGGGAGCATCTTACACTACTGCTGGGGAGCACCTTACACTACTGCTGGGGAGCATCTTACACTACTGCTGGGGAGCACCTTACACTACTGCTGGGGAGCATCTTACACTACTGCTGGGGAGCACCTTACACTACTGCTGGGGAGCACCTTACACTACTGCTGGGGAGCATCTTACACCCCTTACACTACTGTATGCACACGGATAACGTCTCCTTAAGTCAGGAGGAAATTCCAAGCACTTTACAGCACCTCGCAGCACTTCACAGCACCTCGCAACACTTTACAGCACCTCATAGCACTTTACAGCATCTATGAGCACTTTACAGCATCTCGCAACACTTTACAGCATCTATCAGCACTTTACAGCATCTCGCAACACTTTACAGCACCTCGCAGCGCTTAACAGCACCTTGCTGCACTTTATAACAACTCGCAGCACTTTACAGCACCTCGCAACACTTTACAGCAGCTCTTAACAGCACCTTGCTGCACTTTATAACAACTCGCAACACTTTACAGCATCTATCAGCACTTTACAGCATCTATCAGCACTTTACAGCATCTCGCAACACTTTACAGCACCTCGCAGGGTTCCGCAGCGCTGGGGGATGTGAAGGCAAAGATTCCTCACTCAAGCAAATTCCAGTATGACATTATTGGAACTGGAACTCATATTGGCAAAAGTTTTAATGGAAAGGGAACCCAGCCAGCTAGGTGAGTTGCCCCGCCAAACAACAGGACCCTCTGCGCGTAACAGGGTCAGGGTTCTGTAGGGTTTCCCAGGGCTCGCTAGGGCCAGCTATCCCCAGAGGGGCTTCAAGCGTAGCTGGGATGATTTGATTTCGTGGGGACAGGAGTGGGAGTGGATGAGAGCTGTGTGTGAGAGGTCCCAGTGGCTCAGGGTTGCGATGGGGTTTTTTTTAGTTGAGGTGGTTTGTGGGGTTTGAGAGAGTGGACGTTGTGGAAGGATGCCTCAAAGGGGCTTCTCGTCCTTGGCTCGAGACCATGGGAATGGTTACCAACGACTTCTGTTTCCTCTTCCCATTTCTTGCCATATATTCAACTTTCTCCCCTCTTTCTCTCAATCTTAAAGAGTCTGTCTATCTGTCTCTCACTCATTTTCATGCCTATCCTCTAGCTCTGTTTCGTGACAATCTCGTTATATGTAATGTAAATACTCTCTCTCTCTCTCTCTCTCTCTCTCTCTCTCTCTCTCTCTCTCTCTCTCTCTCTCTCTCTCTCTCTCTCTCCTTCTCTTTTACTCATCTTCTTCTTCACTCTACATACATCTCTTTCTCTCCCACGCCCCCAAGACTACCATTAATCTCGCATGATTACATATCATATCCCTCAGTTATCTAA
Organism: Panulirus ornatus; assembly: GCF_036320965.1. NCBI lineage: Eukaryota > Metazoa > Arthropoda > Malacostraca > Decapoda > Palinuridae > Panulirus > Panulirus ornatus. Next base: position 19,663,682 of record NC_092275.1, read on the forward strand.
TGCCTGATCTGATCCCCTTCTCTTTGTCTTCCATCACGTCTTGTCCCCATAAACTCCCTTGGTCAGTCTTCCCCCAGCCCTCACCACGTCCCCGGATCGCCTTGCATCCCTCCCTTTATCTACGCCTTTGTCAGCCAATCCCCACCATAGTCATCATATTTCCCCTCATACGTTCTGTCCTCAGGTTTATCCCCAGTAGAACCCCCTCACGTACCTCAGGAAGTCACCGTTTCAGACTATGGACCGTCCGCCACCTGCCAAGCCAAAGTTTCGCTTGAATAGTTAATCGGGACAGTCCTCCACTCCAA